>NW_018404690.1:121415-121529 GCF_002113885.1 Mizuhopecten yessoensis
TACCACAGAGGACTGTATAACGAACTTTGCCTCCCCTACAGTATATATTTAACTACCACAGGGGACTGAAGCTCGATCATTGCCTCCCCTAGAGTATATATATAACTACCACTG
>NW_018404690.1:121640-174911 GCF_002113885.1 Mizuhopecten yessoensis
CATTTATATCACTACCACAGGGACAGTAGCATGATCATTGCCTCCCCTAGAGTATATATATAACTACCACAGAGACAGTAGCACGATCATACCCACCCACCCCCCTAGAGTATGTATATAATATATAACTTAACAACAGCAGGGGATTGTGCACGACCATTGCTTCTACTAGAGTATATATATCATTACCACAGGGGACTGTAGCACGATCATTTCCTCCCCTAGAGTATATATTTAACTACCACAGGGGACTGTAGCACAATCATTGCCTCCCCGTTAGTACCTTTATATATATATATATATATATATATATATAGCTACCACAGGGACATAATTAGCACGAGCATTGCCTTACCTAGAGTATATATATACCTACATGTACCACAGAGGACTGTAGAACGATCATTGCTATATATATAACTACCACAGGGACATTAGCACGAGCATTGCCTTACCTAGAGTATATATATACCTACATGTACCACAGAGGACTGTAGAACGATCATTGCTATATATATAACTCCCACAGGGACATTAGCACGAGCATTGCCTTACTTAGAATATATATATACCTACCACAGAGGACTGTAGAACGATCATTGTCTCCCCTACAGTAAATAAATACCTACCACAGAGGACTGTAGAACAAACATTGCCTCCCCTACAGTAAATAAATATTTATATATATATATATACATGTTCTAAATGGGAGGCAATGATCGTGCTACAGATCCCTGTGGTACGTAAATATATACTCTAGGAGAGGAAATGATCGTGCTTTAGTCCTATATGGTAGTTATGTATATACTGTAGGGGAGGCCATGATCGTGCTTCAGTCCTCTATGGTAGTTATGTATATACTCTAGTAGAGGCATTGATCGTACTAAAGTCCCGGTGGTAGTTATATATATATACATGTACTAAAGGAGAGGCAATGATCGAGCTTCAGTCCCCTGTACTAAATGGGAGGCAATGATCGTGATACAGTTCCCTGTGGTACGTAAATAGGGAGGCAATGATCGAGCTATCTAAATGGGAGGCAATGATCGTGATACAGTTCCCTGTGGTACGTAAATATGGAGGCAATGATCGTTCGACAGTCCTCTGTGGTAGTTAAATATATCCTGTAGGGGAGGCAATGTTTTCGTTCTACAGTCCCCTGTGGTACGAAAATATATACTCTAGGGGAGTCAATGTTCGTGTACTGTCCCTGGGGTAGTTATATATATATACATGTACTAAAGGAGAGGCAATGATCGTGCTTCAGTCCTATATGGTAGTTATGTACAAACTCTAGGAGAGGCAATGATCGTTCTTTAGTCCTATATTGTAGTTATGTATAAACTCTCGGAGAGGCAATACTCGTGCTACGGTCCTCTGTGGTAGTGATATATATATAATATAGGGTAGATATATATATACTCTAGGTAAGGCAATGCTCGTGCTAATGTCCCTTTGGTAGTTATATATATAACTACCACAGGGACAGAAGGACGGTCATTGCCTCCCCTAGAGAATATATATAACTACCACAAAGGACCGTAGCACGAGTATTGCCTCACCTAGAGTATATATATATCTACCCTATATTATATATATATAACTACCCCAGGGACAGTACACGAACATCGCCCCCCCTAGAGTATATATATACCTACCACAGGGACAGTAGCACGTCCATTGCCTCCCCTAGAGTATATATTTACGTACCACAGGGAACTGTAGCACGATCATTGCCTCCCATTTAGTACATGTATATATATATATAACTACCACAGGGACAGTACACGAACATTGCCTCCCCTAGAGTATATATATAACTACCACAGGGACAGTAGCACGGTCATTGCCTCCCCTAGAGTATACATTTAACGACCACAGAGGGGTGTAGAACGTTCATTGCCTCCCCTATAGTATATATATAACAACCACAGGGGACAGTAGCACGAGCATTGCCTCCCCTAGAGTATATATATATAGCTACCACATGGACTGTAGCACGATCATTGCCTCCCCTAGAGTTTATATATAACTACAACATGGACAGTAGCACGATCATTTTCTCCCCTAGATTATATATATAACTACCACAGGGACAGTAGCACGATCATTTGCTCCCCTAGAGTATATATATAACTACCACAGGAACAGTAGCATGGTCATTGCTTCCCCTAGAATATATATAAAACTACCACAGAGGATTGTAGAACGACCGTTGCCTCCCTAGAGTATATATTTAACTACCACAGGGGACTGTAGCACGATCATTGCCTCCCCTAGAGTATATATATAACTACCACAGGGGACTGTAGAACGAACATTGCCTCCCTAGAGTATATATATAACTACCACTGGGACAGTAGAACAATCATTGCCTCCCCTAGAATATATATAAAACTACCACAGAGGACTGTAGAACGACCGTTGTCTACCCTAGAGTTTATATATAACTACCACAGGAACAGTAGCATGGTCATTGCCTCCCCTAGAATATATATAAAACTACCACAGAGGACTGTAGAACGACCATTGCCTCCCCTACAGTATATAAATACCTACCACAGGGGACTGTAGAACAAACATTGCCTCCCCTATATTATATATATATAACTACCACAGAGGACCGTAGCACGAGTATTGCCTCTCCTAGAGTTTATACATAACTACCATATAGGACTGAAGCACGATCATTGCCTCCCCTACAGTATATAAATCCCTACCACAGAGGACTGTAGAACGATCATTGCCTCCCCTTAAGTACCTTTATATTTATATATATATATAACTACCCCAGGGACATTAGCACGAGCATTGCCTTACTACCACAGGGACAGTACACGAACATTGCCTCCCCTAGAGTATATATATAACTACCATAGAGGACTGAAGCACGATCATTGCCTCCCCTACAGTATATAAATCCCTACCACAGAGGACTGTAGAACGACCATTGTCTCCCCTACAGTATATAAATACCTACCACAGAGGACTGTAGAACGACCGTTGCCTCCCCTACAGTATATAAATACCTGCCACAGAGGACTGTAGAACAAACATTGCCTCCCCTATATTATATATATATAACTACCACAGAGGACCGTAGCACGAGTATTGCCTCTCCTAGAGTTTATACATAACTACCATATAGGACTGAAGCACGACCATTGCCTCTTCTAGAGTATATATATAACTACCACAGGATAATTAGCACGAGCATTGCCTTACCTAGAGTATATATATACCTACCACAGAGGACTGTAGACCGACCATTGCCTCCCCTACAGTATATAAATCCCTACCACAGAGGACTGTAGAACGATCATTGCCTCCCCTTAAGTACCTTTATATTTATATATATATATAACTACCCCAGGGACATTAGCACGAGCATTGCCTTACCTAGAATATATATATACCTACCACAGAGGACTGTAGACCGACCATTGCCTCCCCTACAGTATATAAATCCCTACCACAGAGGACTGTAGAACGACCATTGTCTCCCCTACAGTATATAAATACCTACCACAGAGGACTGTAGAACGACCATTGTCTCCCCTACAGTATATAAATACCTACCACAGGGGACTGTAGAACAAACATTGCCTCCCCTATATTATATATATATAACTACCACAGAGGACCGTAGCACGAGTATTGCCTCTCCTAGAGTTTATACATAACTACCATATAGGACTAAAGCACGATCATTGCCTCTCCTAGAGTATATTTATAACTACCACAGGGACTGAAGCACGATCATTGCCTCTCCTAGAGTATATTTATAGCTACCACAGGGACTGAAGCACGATCATTGCCTCTCCTAAAGTATATATATATCTACCACATGGGACTGTAGCACGATCATTGCATCCCCAAGAGTATATATATGACTACCACAGGGGACTTTAGCACGATCATTGCCTTCCATTTAGTACATGTATATGTATATGTAACTACCACAGAGACAGTAGCAAGAGCATTGCCTCACCTGGAGTATATATATATATCTACCACAGAGGACTGTATAACGAACATTGCCTCCCCTACAGTATATAATAAACTACCACAGGTGACTGTAGCTCGATCATTGCCTCCCCTAGAGTATATATATAACTACCACTGGGACAGTAGAACAATCATTGCCTCCCCTAGAATATGTATATAACTACAACAGGGGACTGTAGAACGAAAACATTGCCTCCCCTACAGTATATATATAACTACCACAGGAGACAGTAGCACGATCATAACCCCCTTAAAGTATATATATAACTACCACAGGAACAGTAGCATGGTCATTGCTTCCCCTAGCATATATGTAAAACTACCACAGAGGAATGTAGAACGACCGTTGCCTCCCCTAGAGTATATATATAACTACCACAGGGACTTTAGTACGATCAATGCCTCTACTAGAGTATATACATAACTACCACAGGGGACTGTAGAACGAACATTTCCTCCCCTAGAGTATATATTTAATTCCATCAGAGGACTGTAGAAAGAACATTGCCTCCCCTAAAGTATACATTTAACTACCACAGGGGACTGTAGCACGATCATTGCCTCCCCTTTAGTACCTTTATATATATATATATATAACTACCACAGGGACATTAGCACGAGCATTGCCTTACCTAGAATATATATATACCTACCACAGAGGACTGTAGAACGATCATTGCCTCCCCTACAGTATATAAATACCTACCACAGAGGACTGTAGATTAAACATTGCCTCCCCTATATTATATATATATAACTACCACAGAGGACCGTAGCACGAACATTGCCTCTCCTAGAGTTTATACATAACTACCATATAGGACTGAAGCACGACCATTGCCTCTTCTAGAGTATATATATAACTACCACATGGGACTGTAGCACGATCATTGCATCCCCTAGAGTATATATATAACTACCATAGAGGACTGAAGCACGATCATTGCCTCCCCTACAGTATATATATATAGCTACCACATGGACTGTAGCACGATCATTGCTTCCCCTAGAGTTTATATATAACTACAACATGGACAGTAGCACGATCATTTTCTCCCCTAGATTATATATATAACTACCACAGGAACAGTAGCATGGTCATTGCTTCCCCTAGAATATATATAAAACTACCACAGAGGACTGTAGAACGACCGTTGTCTCCCTTAGAGTATATATATAACTACCACTTGGGACTGTAGTACGATCAATGCCTCTACTAGAGTATATACATAACTACCATAGAGGACTGTAGAACGACCATTGCCTCCCCTAGAGTATATATATAACTACCACAGGGGACTGTAGAACGAACCTTTTCTCCCCTAGAGTATATATTTAATTCCAACAGAGGACTGTAGAACGAACACTGCCTCCCTTGGAGTATATATTTAACTACCACAGGGGACTATAGCACGATCATTGCCTCCCCTTTTGTACCTTTATATATATATATATATATATATATATATATATATATATATAACTACCACAGGGACATTAGCACGAGCATTGCCTTACCTAGAATATATATATACCTACCACAGAGGACTGTAGAACGACCATTGCCTCCCCTACAGTATATAAATACCTACCACAGAGGACTGTAGAACAAACATTGCCTCCCCTATATTATATATATATAACTACCACAGAGGACCGTAGCACGAGTATTGCCTCTCCTAGAGTTTATACATAACTACCATATAGGACTAAAGCACGATCATTGCCTCTCATAGAGTATATATATAACTACCACAGGGACTGAAGCACGATCATTGCCTCTCCTAGAGTATATATATATCTACCACATGGGACTGTAGCACGATCATTGCAACCCCTAGAGTATATATATAACTACCATAGAGGACTGAAGCACGATCATTGCCTCCCCTACATTATATATTTAACTACCACAGAGGACTGTAGCACGAGCATTACCTCCCCTAGAGTATATATATATCTACCATAGAGAACCGTAGAACAATCATCGCCTCCCCTAGAGTATATATATGACTACCACAGGGAGAGTAGCACGTCCATTGCCTCCCCTTGAGTATATATTTACGTACCACAGGGGACTTTAGCACGATCATTGCCTCCCATTTAGTACATGTATATATATATGTAACTACCACAGAGACAGTAGCAAGAGCATTGCCTCACCTGGAGTATATATATATCTACCACAGAGGACTGTATAACGAACATTGCCTCCCCTACAGTATATATTAAACTATCACAGGGGACTGTAGCTCGATCATTGCCTCCCCTAGAGTATATATATAACTACCACTGGGACAGTAGAACAATCATTGCCTCCCCTAGAATATGTATATAACTACAACAGGGGACTGTAGAACGAAAACATTGCCTCCCCTACAGTATATATATAACTAACACAGGAACAGTAGCATGGTCATTGCTTCCCCTAGAATATATGTAAAACTACCACAGAGGACTGTAGAACGACCGTTGCCTCCCCTAGAGTATATATATAACTACCACCGGGACTTTAGTACGATCAATGCCTCTACTAGAGTATATACATAACTACCATAGAGGACTGTAGAACGACCATTGCCTCCCCTAGAGTATATATATAACTACCACAGGGGACTGTAGAAAGAACATTTCCTCCCCTAGAGTATATATTTAATTTCATCAGAGGACTGTAGAAAGAACATTGCCTCCCCTAGAGTATACATTTAACTACCACAGGGGACTGTAGCACGATCATTGCCTCCCTAGAGAATACATATAACTACACCAATGGACAGTAGCACAATCTTTGCCTCCCCTAAAATATATGTATACCTACCACATGGGACTGTAGCACGATCATTGCCTCCCCTTTAATACCTTTATATATATATACATATAACTACCACAGGGACATTAGCACGAGCATTGCCTTACCTAGAATATATATATACCTACCACAGAGGACTGTAGAACGACCATTGCCTCCCCTACAGTATATAAATACCTACCACAGAGGACTGTAGAACAAACATTGCCTCCCCTATATTATATATATATAACTACCACAGAGGACCGTAGCACGAGCATTGCCTCTCCTAGAGGTTATACATAACTACCACATGGGACTGTAGCACGATCATTGCCTCCCCTTTAATACCTTTATATATATATATATATAACTACCACATGGACATTAGCACGAGCATTTCCTTACCTAGAATATATATATACCTACCACAGAGGACTGTAGAACGATCATTGCCTCCCCTACAGTATATAAATACCTACCACAGAGGACTGTAGAACAAACATTGCCTCCCCTATATTATATATATATAACTACCACAGAGGACCGTAGCACGAGCATTGCCTCTCCTAGAGGTTATACATAACTACCACATGGGACTGTAGCACGATCATTGCCTCCCCTAGAGTATATACATAACTACCACTTAACAGCAGGGGATTGTGCACGACCATTGCCTCTACTAGAGTATATACATAACTACCACAGGGGACTGTAGAACGAACATTGCCTCCCTAGAGTATACATATAACTACACCAATGGACAGTAGCACGATCTTTGCCTCCCCTAAAATATATGTATACCTACCACATGGGACTGTAGCACGATCATTGCCTCCCCTAGAGTATATACATAACTACCACAGGGGACTGTAGCACGAACTTTGCCCCCCCCCTACAGTATATATATTACTACCATAGAGGACTGTAGCACGAACATTGCCTCCCCTAGAGTATATATATAACTACCATTGAGGACTGAAGCACGATCATTGCCTCTCCGAGAGTATATACATAACTACCACAGGGGACTGTAGAACGAGCATTGCCTCCCAGAGTATATACATGTATATAACTACCACAGGGACAGTAGAACGACCATTGCCTCCCTTTGATTATATATAAAACTACCACAGGGGACTGTAGAACGAACATTGCCTCCCCTACAGTATATATATAACTACGACAGGGGACTGTAGAAAGATCATTGCCTCCCCTAGATTATATATATCTCAACAGCAGGGGACTGTGCACGATCATTGCCTCTACTAGATTATATATATAACTACCACAGGGGACTGTAGAACGAACATTGCCTCCCCTACAGTATATATATAACTACGACAGGGGACTGTAGAAAGATTATTGCCTCCCCTAGATTATATATATATAAACAGCAGGGGACTGTAGCACGATCATTGCCTCCCCTAGAGTATATATATATAACTACCACAGAGACAATAGCACGATCATTGCCTACACTAGAGTATAGATGTAACTACCATAGGGGACTGTAGCACGAGCATTGCCTCTCCTAGAGTATATATATAACTACAATAGAGGACTGATGCACGATCATTGCCTTCCCTACAGTATATATTTATCTACCACAGAGGATTGTAGCACGATCATTGCCTCCCCTAGTGTGTATATATATGTATATAACTACCACAAGGACAGTAGCACGATCATTGCCTCTCCCAGAGTATATGCATAACTACCAAAGAGGACAGTAGAATGAACATTGCCTCCCCTAGAGTATATATATAACTACCACAAGGACAGTAGCACGATCATTGCCTCTCCCAGAGTATATATATAACTACCATAGAGGACCGTACAACGAACGTTGCCTCCCCTAGAGTATATATATCACTACCACAGGGACAGTAGCATGATCATTGCATTCCCTAGAGTATACATATAACTACACCAGTGGACAGTAGCACGATCTTTGCCTCCCCTAAAATATATGTATTCCTACCACAAGGGACTGTAGCACGATCATTGCCTCCCCTAGAGTATATACATAACTACCACAAGGGACTGTAGCACGATCTTTGCCTCCCCTAGAGTATATATATAACTACCATATAGGACTGTAGCACGAACATTGCCTTCCCTTGAGTATATATATAACTACCATTGAGGACTAAAGCACGATCATTGCCTCTCCTAGCCTATATACATAACTACCACAGGGGACTGTAGAACGATCATTGCCACCCCTAGAGTATAAACATAACTACCACAGGGGACTGTAGCACGATCTTTGCCTCCCCTATGTTATGTATATATCACTACCATAGAGGACTGTATGTAGCACGAACATTGCCTCCCCTAGAGTATATATAAAACTACCATAGAACACTGTAGCACGAACATAGCTGCACAGTTAAGACTTGGATTTCACATCCTTTTGACCTTCGATGCTGCACTTTATGACAATTTTGTCAATCCGGAACTCACGAAATTGCCATAAGGTGCCATACAACGTGTACTTTGTGTGACTTTCTGCGTATTTCATTTATTCGTATTTTTACTCACAACAAAAAGCATGCCGGATATTATACCATTGTTATACTTAAAAAATGAAAAACAAAACAGAAATGGAAATGTAAAACTTACTATCACGTAAGGAAATATATATATTACAGTACGACGACCCAGAACATTTCAAATTATTACACTGATTTTTAATTTTAATTTTCATACAACCAGCGTCGTTTTTCTATTGTCAAGGTCAAGGAATATGTCCTTGCCGTTGTATTTGTAAATTTGGTGAACGACAAAATGGCCCGTGCAGAAATCCCGGTTTTGGTGGGAGAAAGGCTTGCTGTTCAAGATACCTGGGTTAGAACAAGCTGCATTCAGTTTAAGGTATGTGTAGCAACTATCACCTTATTATGACATCAAGAAAACAAATCTGATTTATTTTTCATAATTAAGTTAAAAATACTGTTTCCAAGTAAAGTACACTCGCATCGACCCGGCACACACTGAATGACGTAACAGAATAGAATATATTGAATACATTCTTATAAGATTAATTGAAAAGCATCCCTCAAAACAAAGAGCGAATTATAAAAACACTGAAATTGTCAGTGGGTGTGGCAAATATGAGGGGTCAAACGTCTGCAGGCATTGTCAACATTATGTACATTTCCCTATAGGCACAGTCTGTAATGTATACTTGAATTATGACTTGTCTGGGGAGTAATGTTGTGGTTGCTATACATTATAATATAAACATCAATTACTGTGAAGGGTGTGAGAAGGTTCAGTCTATCCCATGGCCAACATCTTAGCGACCTCATCCTTGACAACTTGCTTGGTATTAAACGGCAACTGGAAGGGCTTCACTCGCACAGCTTCACAGATTGTAGTGATGATACCATGTACGGCAAGGACTTCTAGCTGCAATCTCGACATTCTGTACAATTTCAAATCCTAGTGAAGATAGAATTGTTTCTAGAAAACCCTCTAAATTTGGCTCATCAGTTTCTTCTTCCACAATTTGCATCGCTTTCACACAAGATACTACACATCCTGTTGAAATAAATGCCATATCTTGCTGGCCCCAAAACCTCTTTCGTGTTCTTATATGTCTTCAGGAAGTTTATTTAAAGAGTTTGATCTTGCAATCTCTATCGACATGGTAGTACACTGGTCAAACCTTCTTTACTTCAGCAGTTTGGTCGCCGTCGTCGGCAAGAGAATCGACACGTTCAGGGTTTCATTGCCTTTCTCGCCCGTGAAGTATCGCTTATGTTTCGTATTTAGAATGCAGAGGTTATCTATCATGATCTTATATGTCTCTTTCACCCCCTCCTTGAGGTACAAATGGATGGCGTAGGAATACGTCGTTTTCACTTCATCATCGTGGATGTCCTTCGTCAACAACTTACGAAGGATCATCATAAGATCTCGGACTGCACGACGATATTACATGTCAAATGGTTAAAAATTCTGATGACTATCGGTGAAGTTCACTATACGCAGACAGCAAGAGATAGATAAACCTATTCCAACCATTTTGCCTCTCAGCACTCATCTTAAGAATTCTTTTCACTAGGCCACTGCATAAAAAGTCAATATTTTACAACAAAAAAGTGGAAATATTGAAATTCAAAATTAAAGAGGTATTAAAACGTTAAGCCGCAGACAAAGAAAAATGTTTTAAGTGTTCTGAAAGGTCTCGAAAAAATCTCACTATGAACTCTTGATTTTAGTTCGCTTAGCTAACGCGTCTTTGAACAACTAGGACCAAAAATGACTTCGGCGTTGATAGGACGAACAAATAATGATGCTATGTTTTATTGCGATAAAAAGGAAGAATTAAACAAAAACGCTTAAAAAATTTCGGTGTTGTGCTTAGGGTTGCTAAATGCTAAAAACACATTAGTCAATAAGGGATATATCTTTATAAAAAAGATATAACTGAATGGAAACAAAATGTGGGCACAAGTACATTTTCCGTAGCCCATTTAATTAATAAACTTTGGTAAATCATTGCTACAAAATGTATTGCAGTCCGTCCGCCGTCCGTCCGACCGTCTGTCAAAATAAATGTGTTTTGCATGAATTTATGTGAACATATGTCTAGCTGAAAACCATTATAATTTGTTATCGTTAACTAAATATAACAGAAGCACTGTTATTTATTTATTAATTAAATAATCTACACCGAAACTTTAACCCGCAAGTGATATATCGGACAACAACAGGAAATGAATAGATACGAAGAAAAATAGAAAGAAAATATGAAAAGCCAAAGGTGAAAATATATCCTATGAAATCTGATGTTCCTTGACAAATTAGCAGAAAATGTTTAAGTTCTCTGGCATCGCCTCTGGATATTACTGTGGTTAAGCACGCTATCTATGCGTTTGTGTAGATGATATAATACTAAATTAAGATGTCGAAAATACAATTATTGTCATGAAATTTGAGGGAAATTCCGGGTTTAGTCAAACTGACATATTTGAAACGTGCAGTTGACTATAAATAAGCTTATGTTACATACACCTGCCATCATCAGATCCGGATGTAAACATGTTAATTAATGACTGAATTTACATTTGCTTACATAATGAAATATAGTATAAATATTTGTAACGCTCTCCTTGTAGTCACACTTGACGATTGAGATCCTTACAATTCGAAGATGAACAGCAATCTCATATTTACCATTCTGCTAGTATCCGTTGGCCTGCTATGCCTTGGAGGTGTCACCCCAGTTGAAGGTGAGCTTTAATATTATCGTTTCTATGGTACAGGTTGAATATATTGTTGCTGTACTGGGCTAAACAGAAAAATGTGGGTTTTACTACACTTCCAATAATCATCTAAATCCAAATAAACTGTTATAATTGTAAGCATTTAATAGCAGTAAATGCCCCGCCGAGCTAATTCATTGAAAGCTAGGAAAACTATATAAAATATAATGGAATCTATGGGTTTGGTTTTATGTTGTTTAACTTCCTATGAACAACAGTTAAGGTCGTGTTTTTTTTTTGTTTTTTGTTTTGTTTTATTTTGGAATATTGTTTGTTCCTCTGACGACAGGAAGCACAGACATGATTCTGAAAATGTTTATTTCATTTCATTTACTACACGTAGACCTTATCAGGCTTCGTCCTACTGAACTCTAATTACAAACTGACTAGCTGGTCAGGAATGAGTATTAATGAATTGAACAACACACTAATTTTCTTGGATAGTCTGTATGGTGTTTTTGTTTAATTTAAACTTCTTTCAGTTGAAATTTTATGAAATATTAACAGTATCAAATACAGATATCTCATTGTACAGATGTACCATCTACCATAATTATCAAAGCTCAAACAAAACAGAAGAGGATAGATAAGTAAAAAACAAAAACAAAAGACAATGGATTTCAATTACAAAAAAACAACAAAGTATTAAACCACATTCAGTTATGCTCTCTTTCCCACTGCAGGCAAAACACAGGTTATTTCCACTGTATATACCTGTAGCCAAGTTGGTTAGAGCGACAGTAAAATGATGAAATGAGCAACAGTCCAGGGTTCGAGCCCTGGTCTGACCTCATTATAATTTTACATTCGGAACACTTATGTGTGGATAGTTTTTCATTGATTTATTATTGATTCTCCATTATCTTTTTCATTTCTTTCTTTTCCTTAAAATTTAACAACTTATCATTTGTCAAGCCAAATGAAATCTCAGTGAATGGTTATAGTTTATGACAGCAGCACACGGATCCTTAAGTTCATTCCCTTGGAACCTGATTAATAACGTCGGTGTTTTTTTATTATCTAGGTAAGCCGCCGAAATGCAATTGCCAAAGGAGATGCAAACACGGTGAACGTTCAGAGGGTCCTTGTAGGCTTAGAGGTTATCGCTCTGGGGTAACATGTTGCCGGAAGCGACGTGGCTAGGACGTGTTTCATTCGTTTATTCCCTAACAGGTAAGTGAAACTAATAACATGTATCTTAAATGGTTCATTTCAAATTTTAAATAATTTCCGTTCTATATCAAGATGTTATAATATAAGTATTACAATGAAGCCCTACTAATAAAGCTAATTCTGTTTCGAGCTACTATTGCTGAAGGATGAAACTGATTCATCACATATATCAGAACAATTGCTTAAAACCGATATACAGGATCTATCATCCGTTTCCCTTCATATTAGATTTATGATACAAGTTTTGAATTTTTCATGTTTGTGAGCCTCAGGCGAACAAATATAATAGAATCATAAAACGTAAACCAAATAAACTATTTCTTCTGATAGTCACACAAGAATACGTTTTATAAGCTATTGTGTATCATATTTTAATTTTGGAACTTTTTTTGCAGGGAGGAAGTGGATAAGGACTTCAATCCTGAATTTCAAATTATTCACTTTGAATTGTGAGAATAGTTTATATCATTAAAATTATTCTTCAAAACGTGAATTGTTTTGTATGAAACTACGGTCTGTATATTTTGATATATTTGTTTTTAAATTGTAAGTGATATCATTATCTTTTTTAATTTTTGTATTTGTATTATCAATCATAATTGATAATGTTTTCATAAATTTAATGACATATGCAACTGTTTTTTTTATTTAAACTACCTTGACCGTCTAAACCAAGATTCCCTTTATCCATGATCAACCTTAAAATAAAGTGGTTCTATTTTTGCCCAATAATTAAAAGAAATATTGCCACACTTTTGTTTTCCTGGCAAAAGTGTAACATCGTTAAATTATCAGCATTTATGTTAAACAGTGATTGTAATACTAAACCGTTATCAGGTAAACAATTTAATGTGTCAATACCACATTAAGAATATACAACTATATTATGATGAGGTGCTAAAAGCATACCAGTATTTCTTCTATCATAGAAATTCTACTTTTAAGCTGCTATTAATATGTTACTTTGATCGGTGCTGCATCAGGATATAAAAGTCAGTTCGATTTAAATGCTTGAATACTACTGAAATTAAGTGTAGGAAGGGAGGCAACTAAGTTAATTACGGTTTGTCTGAAATAAAACATATAAACACTATAAATATATATAATATGTATACTTGTAGAATGATCACTGTTTCACTGCAGGCAAAACAATAAAAGATTCCACTGTAAATTTTCGTACTTAGAGTACCCTCCCCTTTGGATATAACTGTAGTGCAACCGAGCTAAGGTAGTAGTGTTGACCAGGTAGTTCAACTGAGCGACAATACATGTATGCTAATCGAGTGTCCAGGGTTTGAATTCGGGTCTGGCCCATTTGCGTATTTTTACACTCATACATTACACTATCGATGGGTTTTTTATTTTTTTTTATTTTTTTCTATACACTTTCTACAATGTATGAATGCAATAATCATACACGCAAATAATCTCCACACATAAGTATAGTTTTTGACATCGGTATTGCGATCCTTGAGACCTTTTCTTGGTGATTTATCATGACTCTTGCATAGCCCAGTATTTGATTGGTTCGTAAAAATTAGCACCCTTAGGTTCAACCTCTACAAACCGCTCTTAATTTAATAAACGACAACGGTTTAATGATTATTGATTTCACTCATTTATTTCAATTCAAGCATGATTTCGAAATTAACAACATGATATTCATCCAACAGCGTGTTAACTTTTTATACTTCCTGACTGATAAACTGAATAGAACTCTTTGTGTTTGCTGTTTAAGTCCTCTCTTCAAGTCATACATGTACAATTAAAAATGATAATTTAATTTAGAGTCATAGTTAATCAGAAGGCGTAACAAAGACATATTTATATATGTTAGTACATGTATAATTATTAAAAGTGATATAGAAAAAATTAAGGTGGGTAGATTGACTAAACTGTGACACAAACGTGTTGAACAGATCATATGTTATCTCAATAATTGTGTATATAAAGATTATTTCACCTCGCCTTAAGACAACATAACTTTTCGAAATTAAATATGTTAAGCATAAATCAAGTTTTTGAAATAAGTAAACTGTCAGAAAGCAAGATCTTCCTGGGCTATCTTAAATAAGGGCAATATCCGTATTGCATATCTTGCATACATTGTGAAATTATCTTAAACACTAAATAAAGTTTAAACAAGACACTAGTTTCAACCACTTATCACTTTCATCTGATGCCATATCTGACAGGAAAAGTCTTCCGGTAAGCGATAAATAAATTTGAAAAAAAAACCGCTTATTGTTAAAAAAAATACCAGGCATATTTTTGATTAATTAGATATATAAATGAGCTATTCATAGAGCACTATCCGATCCAGTGGTGGTTACGTGGACAACACTGTCTGCCCCATCCTCCACACTTAACACGACATGGTTTCCCCGGTTGCTCATTCGGCATACATCGGCGCCTACAGGGGCATGGTCTGTCCCAGTTCTGACATGTATCAGGTAATATAAAATAAACCATTAGTGTCAAAAAGTAAAGTAAGCAATAGACAGTGTCAACGGACATGGGAAACATAACTATAGACAAAGAACACTAATATTTCTCATTTGAAAATATTTTTATTAAATCTATCCGATTTAATGGGAATTTAATGGGAATTGGGCAACAGGCAAAGCTTATACAAGCCCTCTCCCTCTCCAAGTCAAGTACCTGCTGTATATATTTAATGATGAGTTTTACATTTGACTAAAATATTTGCAAAGAGGACTATATTTTGACGCGTAGGGTTGTCTAGACTTGCTATTGGTAAAGGGAACAAGATCAAGTAGTGTCAACTTGATGTATCGCATCTCGTTCCGGGGTAGGTTTCCGTGAAAAAAAAGAAAAGAAAAAAAGAATATCTAATAGTGTCTTCAGTAAAACCAAATATATTTTACGAGTGTGGCTGGTATTTTGATATCTTTCACGAGCGCGCAGCCCGAGTGAAATATTTCAAATGTTAGGAGCGACTAAATATAGTTGGTATTACTAAAGACACTGTTAGGTATCCTCTATGTGTCACCACACTAATACACAACAGTGTCAACACACAGGAAAGCATATACCATAGTGTCAACGCACAGGAAATGTACAATAATGCCGGCACACAAATACACAACAGTTACAAGAGACAGTGTCAACACACTGGAAACTTGGCCCAGCAATTCAATGTCGATTTTACCACTTTTAATGTATGATCAAAGTGTACTAATATCTATAGCTTTTCATTAATTCATAAAATCAACCTGAAGATTAACAGTTAATACGCAATGAATTACATTAAGTTTAGAATGTTAACCTCACTAAATTTCAAACCGGTATTAATTTCATCCGATGTTTTTATTTTTTTCGGTAATTTGATATTCTATTTTTTATTCTAAAAACTTTGTTTATTTAACTTTTTCAAGTTAGTATTGTAAAGGTATGCATACTGTATGAACTTAGCTCTTTACACGCTATGGAAAGGATTTGTCTATTTAAATGAGTACATGTTTCCCAATCATCTTCGTGAAATGTCTTTATAATTGTACATGCTAAACTTACTTGAATAGAATACGGATTAAACTAAACAATATATAGTTACTGGATTATCAAAAACAATTCCAAAACTATATAGTAAGGAGGAAATACACATTATATTGGCATTTAATATCAATGTGTACGCCTTGGTCCGTGGTTATTCGAAAATTTCAATTATATATACAGACAAATAGTAAAGGGAATAAGAAAATATTTAACTAGGTATTGAGAAATGTGTATTTATTTTCATATCAAACCACAAATAGTCTTGAATGTTCATCAAACTACCTTAGGAATATCGTTAATTTGCATTTTGGTAACAATTTTACACCATTTGTTATAACATAAAAAAAAGTCAGTAAATTTTAGTTTGCAATAAGGTATTATTGAAACAAACTTACACCGTATTTGTTTGGTACATACATGTATATAGGAAATATGTCACCCATTAAATTATCAAGATTAAAGGTTATTTCTGTAGATCATAACATTTTTAAGCGTCCCATATCGCCAAGAATCAATTCGTATCTTTGTTATTCGAAATCTTTTCTAACTTGTGGTGCGGAGATTGCAACGCTTATACCCACCGTTAACCAGGGTTGTACCAAAGACACATCAGACCTACATCACCAACTAAATGGAAATTACAAGCTGGATTTTCATCTCCGTTTTTTAGAATACTCTCGGTCTGGGTTTATGGGTTGTGATATGAGTATTTATAAGCTAGTAAAATATGCATTTTGTTTTACAAATCGTAGCCGATACATTATACTTACCGATGATGACTGACAACTGTGTCAAAGTACCAGTGTATGCAGGTATTATTGATAACATCTTTCATTTTGTGATTATCGATAGTTTATTACTAAAATTCCTAATTTTTTATTTAATCCTGTATAAGAGGGTCACATCGCGCAGCTAAGGTATATTTTATATGTGTTTTTATGTTTGACATGTATATAACTTGGCTGTACTGTAGGCCGTTTTGCATATACAATATTCCTTGTTGTGTGGAGATATAAAAAATACGCGACATATCTTAGGCGGTTATCTATTAGATCGCCACGATATAATTCCCTTTGTGACATGAAAGTCGATGTTGTTATTATGCTGTAACTACCCGAATTCTGGATTGATAGTTGATTTTGTGAAGGTAGCCACCAATTCAGCTTAATGTATAAATGCTTAAATCTTGATCTAATATGCAGTGATGTCTGTCTTTAATCTTAAAGGTCACGTTACATACTTGTTGTTGATCTTATCAAAAGTAATCCCATCCATGCTCAACGATAACATGCTTAGGAATTATTGTCCCACTCAAGGCAAAAGATAGGAAAGTCAACAGAAGTTAACTCTCCAAAATTGCAATTGATCATGAAGCTTTATTCGTTAGAGCGACTTAATGGTGATCAGAAATGTCAGAACACTGTTATTGATCAGCATTTTGAATATTTCTCTGCCTTTTCAGAAATCATTCCTTTAAGCTATAAACATGTTTCAATTTCTAAGTTACAGTTTATTCAAGTGGAATGTAGATCATTTAAGACGATTTTGTTTTTGTTGTTAATAATACTACATAATATCAAATAATATGTATATATATTAGAAAAAGAAAACTGCGTTACCTAATAACCGATTTAACATACATTCAAATACAATGAGTGGTACAATCTAACCATACCTATTTTTTTCAGTTTATTTTTTAAGTCTCTTTTTGCGGAATCAATGTCTGTGAAAGTTATAGCTAGTTTATGTGTAAAAAATTATGAAAAATTCTTTTTACACAACCAATAAAATTTTAAATGTGACGTTTTGATGAGTAGTACGATATGTTCACTGTCAACTTCATCAGACAAATGACCAGTGAATCGTATACACACCAAGGTGTAAAGTGTGTACGAGTTGAATATTTTATTGTATGTTAGCAAACATTTTTTTAAATAAATTTCCGATTCATTTTCGTTTTGTTTTGGACATGGAAATCCCTATAAAGATATGTTGACGTCTATGTTCTCAATCTATACCATTAAATTTGTGAATTTCAACACTGTTTTGTTTAAAACCCTCTTCGATCATCTAAAACGTCGCTAAAGTATGGATTTAGTTTTCTGGTAATTGCATATTAGACTCCCACTGTCAGTAATGACTTATTTAATTTCAGGTTATTGCATAAATAGTGTTCCTTTTAACAACTCCACACAACTCCAACAACCCAGGTGGAGTATAAATTGGTCTTAGATGGGTGTTGCGGTATCTGTGCTGTAGCATTGAAAGTGAGGTAGCACTATAAATGATGCCGTTGGAAGCACAGTCCCACTACAAACAGAACACACATTACATATCTGGCACACACGCATGCATACACACAAACGGAGATATTAGCCAGGTGGCATAGGACTAGTAGTAAGCGCCCGATAAGGCAGCTCCTGCGAATTCCTCAAAATTGCATTGATTAATGTATATGCTAATTGTATTAATTGTAATATTAATTATCATATTATTTACGAAACCTTTTGTAAAATTATCCTTTTTCTCGTCTTGATACTATGTGCATAAAATGATATGGTTTATTTAGTTATGAGAACGTAACATAAGACTAATGAGTGATTGCACATTTAAAATTTGGTTATATATGCAGTATGCCGAAATTGATTGAGGTGAGATACCTACAGGTTGTTATCTCCGATATCTTTTTTAAATTACATCCCTTGCATTTGGTTGTTATTTATTATGATTTTATTGATCTTATGCGGAGAGTAAGATAAACGGTGTAATCAGGTTTCGGGTTGATTACAATTGTTTATTTGTAATAAAATAGAAATAGAAATCTACTTACATTGCAAAAAATCACCGGCCCCAGTCAGAGCTTAATAAAGTCGACAACTCGAAAACCGAAAGCTTAAATGTATGCATTTAAACCCCTCCCGTACAATTGCCAAAAACTCTACCTTTGTTTTGGAAATTGGTAACGTACATGACTTTGGTTTAAACTTTGTTTTATTCAAATTTTGTTTGACAATACATCGAAATACATGTTTTATAAAACCGAAAATGAAACAAAAACAAGTGTCGTGACACTTATGTAAATGTGTTACCTGCTTAGTAATCAACTTTTCAACACTAGCTACAAGAATGAAGTAATATGTACAATAGAATAATTACAGGAATAGGGGAGGGGGTAATGGATTGGTATGCAGTGGAAACCAGGAATGAATAACATATCAATATACATATGAGCATCAGATGGTAATATCATATTGCTCTATTGCAATGAGTATGTGGAACACGATTCTGTAAAATATAACTATGCAATAGTAGATGAAAATGTCAGCGGTCCTGTAAATGGACACTCGATAAATGTTAAAATGTATATACAAGTTACATAGAATAAATCACCACTAAAGCAACTATTGACAAAATTAGTATGTCACATACTACAAGACTTTAACAGTTAGGAATAATTTCCGAAAAGAAAACCATACCTTGTGAAAATTCTAAGAACAAATAATATTAATGAAATGATAAAGAACCAATTACCAATTGAGCTATATCCGAATTTGAACCATGGACCTCCTATTATTATATATATCTGTCGCCAACTAGTCAACGGTAGGAAGTTAATAATTATAAAAACATATTTCAGAGGAATTATTTGGTGTTTTACCAAAGTGGGACACGGATGTTAAGGCAAAGAATGAACAGCTTGTAACCAAAAGAAAATCCCTACATGTCCTTGGATATGATTTATCTGTTAATGGGTAGGTTGAGATATATAACCAACAGAAATGCGAATCGAAATTACATTTTTTTCGATAATGTGACTTTGCTCGTAACTTGAACATAACCAAAATCTTTTGCAGTTTATTAATTCGTTGTATGAGAACATTGAACCTTAAAAAGAGGAAAATATGCTTCGTCTAAAGTAGTCTATATATCTGAATGACGGAAACAGCTTCCACTAGGTGGGCAATTACTTTCCATCGATTTTTATTAATATATTTATTTATTTATCTATTTAATAGCACCATGTATGTCAATCAAAGTCAGTATATTAAATATGCATTTATTTCCCTCAATGTTAAATATTTTAATAGTTAATTCACAACCGAATGTACTAAATTTGTCATTTATCCATGCCCAACTAGAAAACTTCCTTCTCTTGTTGTGAAAGCTTTATTTCAAAGAAAGGCGAACAGCAATATGATTATATGATTGTAAAATATTTTGAAGTAATACTTGTGACAAGTATTGAATTGTATTGTATCGATTGTAAAAGTGTTTACCTAAAGCGCTTTAGAGTGGCTTAGGCTAGCTAAATAGGGCGCTATAACAAATGTTGTATATTATTATTATTATTATCAAGTAAATCAAAAGCCAAAACAATATACCGGCTGACAATATCGTTTTGATTTCGTTGGCAAGATTTCCAAGCAGGCTGCGTGCCTTCCTATGAGAACAAATTGTGCCGATATGTTCTTTTCTCATATGAAGCTGATTTTATCGATGAGCTTATAAGATTTGTTACAAAAACCTTGCCAAGTTGGATGGATTGTCCACATGGATCTTATATACCCTCCAGAGCTTGAAATGAATTTGCGACAACCTCTTCTTCTTCAGCCGCTTTCGTCAAATATTTATTTACAAGATGATCAACAGGGACTGTTAACTACTTACTTGTATGATAGGCGGGATTTTTCGACTTTCTGATACGCAGAAACATAACACAGTGTCAACTTCCACATACGCCATAGTGTCAATACGCAGAAAATATATACCATAGTTTCACCACAAATATACGTCATAGTGTCAATACACAGAAAATATATACCATGGTGTCAACTTGCACATAAAATGTATGTCATAGTGTCAATACCCAGACAACATATAACATATGATGTCACCAAACAAATATAACAACACAAGAGGAACAAATGGTACCATAGTGCAAAAAACACGATGCACGAAGGCGTCAACAGAAAAATATATATACATTATAGAGGACACTCAATTCATCACAGCTGCAACACACACAAAAATATACCGCAGATTCAACACACAAATATACCGCAATATCAACATAGAGTAAAGCATATGCCACATTGTCAACACACATATACAACCACAATACATAAACCACATTGTATCAACACAAAATTGTAGCATATATTCATCTGCATACAAATGAAATTATATCACAGGTTTAATTCAAAATAATTATATCAAATTCATGGAACATGTTTAAAAACGTAAGGAGTTAAATCAAAGCGAAAACACAACCACAGGAGCCAAATGATATAAAAAGAACAAAATAAATACACCGACAACACACAATGAAAGGTGTTTGCGGTCCTATCAGATTACAACAGTAAAAACGTTTATATTGAAATATGAAGAGGTTTTCAACAATTCATTTGGTAAAAATCTCAATGCAGTTAAATAAATATTTCTTAAAAGATTACATGGCAAATTATATATGGTCATTCGAAATTATCATTTGCTCTATACAGACATATATTTCAGATAAATGAAAATATTAAATAACATATTGATTAATGTTATATATTATTGTTTTCAAATCCCATGAAAATAGTCTTGAAGATATTATACCCTATCATGGAAACATAATTTAACAGCATGTTGATAATATCTAGTTAAGTTCCAAAAATGCAAAAAAAGCAATATATATCATCAGTACTTTTGAATTTTGTAATAAGATATTAAACTATTCCGAAGTACCCTATTTTTGTATGAAAAATGTACATATGTAGAAATTATTCACCTCTGAAATTATCAAGATGAATAATTACATTATTCAGATAGTAAGCTACCTTTCATTTAACGTCCAGTATAGCTACGATATTCACTCCAATCCTCCTAATCCGCTTTCGGTAAACTGTAGTGAAAACATAGTAACGCTAATACTCACCGTCTACCGGGGCAGCACCAAGGAACATCAGAGCTACGGTCACCAACAAAATGGTGAATGCAAGTTGGCTTTTCATCTCTGTTTGCTTATAATGTTCTCGGTCTGGGTTAATGCGCTGTGTTGTGAGTATTTATAAGCCAGTAAAATATGCAAAATGGCATTCATCAACATGTTTACAAGTCGCAGTCGATACGTTATACTAACCGATAAACATTGACCCTTTGTGTCAAAATATTCAGGCATTTTGCCAAAATAGTTATTTCCGTGAGGATAAGTAATTTGTTCTCAAATATCCATATAGCTAAATCTAGTTCGTTAATTCATCTTGTTTATTAGGGACACACAACAATGCATGTACAATCCCTTGTCTGTCTCCATCGCGAAAGTATATGTTAACGGATATTGTACATGTTTGACAATTGCCTTTTTCCCCATTTACCTGCCTGTGTTATGGGCCGTATTGCATATGCTATTTTTCTAATTCTGCAAAGGCCTTTTCATTTACGTAATATCCGTAATACTCTTACAATTTGGTTAATTCATCTTGTTTCATGTTCTTTTTTTCACATGTGGCAATCATCGGGATGTCTCCTGCCAATAATGAAACAAATTGAAGACATGGAAAACACGTCTTAAATGGTATATTTCTTGTTTGAATGTGAAGCAAGTATTTCTTATCGACATGTAATATGTATGTGTGTGTGTGTGTGTGTGTGTGTGTGTGTGAGAGAGTGTAATATTGCTAGCTGTCTACATTTTGATTTTACATATAAAATAAAACGTGAATGTGTAAAAGAAAAATGATTAATGAAAATATGATATAGTCACCTAGCCTGATGCTTATAGTTGACCTTAATAAAGAGTTCGAATTCTGATTTGTTCATACTACAATATGACTGTCAGAACATTGATGCTGATTTTATTATTCTTCCCATGGTATTTTGGTCTTTTTAAAAATGATTTATTTCAGTTACTTTTATATTCTCAATTCAAAGCTACGACTTTGCAATGTAACAGAGATCGTGATAGGTGGACTTGCTTTTATCAATTTTAATTATACGATACATCAACTTATATTCATCAGACAAAGAAAACTGTGGGAACAATGAAATATTTTGATATCACTTCACGTACAAGGATAATTAATTTGACTATACATCACTTTACGGTTTAATTTTTAAGAGTTTTTGTTTTTCTTAATCAACATTTTTGAGAATTTCTGCTAGTTGTTGTGTAAACGATTGTGAACACGACCTTAAATACAAATGTGCAAGAAAATGTAGACTGCCTGTCAACACATGCATTTGAAGTATCTTGCTAAGCAACATGACTTCATCATGGAATGTATATATTTCATTGTCCTGGTATCTGAAAATATGTCCATATGTAAGACTTATGCTGTGTCTTTTGTTTATTGCATGACAGTTACATCTGCAAAGGATTTGACCAAAATGTTAAATGTCGTATGTTAACATTCAAATGATAATATTTAAATAATATTGTGTGTTTTTTTTTTAATTTTGCGATTGAATTTCTAACAAACCGTTTTTCGAGGTTTTTTTTTTTATTTCTTTTTATACATATCAAGTCCTGTCAAGGTATGTTAAACGTTCATGTACTTCTGCTATACCATTAAATATGTGTTTGGACCCCAATTTTCAGAAAGGCGCATATATTACTCCCGTCTTCGAGAAAGATTTAGCCAGATATTTTCACAATATTTAATTTAAAGTAACTGCATAAATATTGTTTCTTTTGAGACAACCCTCGTAAAAGTTACCGCTTTACCGCTTATTTCTATTCTATATAATATTTACGTAAAATTAATATGGATCTATACACTTTGTACGTCAAATGAACAAGGCCAAATAACAGACACATGAGTGATTGCGGTTTGCCTTATATGAATGAGGTGATATATCCATAGGTTATCTTCTCCTGTTATAAAGATCTTTGTTGTTTTTTATGATGATGTTATTGTTATTAAGCGGAGAATAAGATAAATGATGTAATCGAGTTTTAGTTTGATATAGTATTTTTATGATTTGTCTAAGTATAAAACAAAATTACTTTCCGTCAAAACTGAGGTCGACGACAGGTATTTTGAAGGGACATCAGTGTTCTTATTTCGAGCTAATTTTAGGTTACGAATGTCACTGTTTCAGTTAAATCTGTATAATCGCGAAAAGGAGTTCCATTCTGACTTTTCTAAAAAGAAGTATCCGCCCTTCTATGCAGAATTATATAAAAAAGCAACTAATTTCTTTTTTACTTTGAGTCACTTCTCCTGTAAAGTTATCATTCATTCCTTACTGGTTTTATAGGCTTTGAAACTAATAACAATTTGACACTCAATTTTATGTCATTCATTTATAATTCCTCGATTGCAACATTAGTAAAGGATAGGTTTTGCAATGAAAAGGTCGTCAGCTTGACGCCTGCATACTGATAGTGTAGTATAACGTGTTTGTATCAATATCAATTTTTTGTTCTTCAATGGTAAATTCCATATTCTCTCAGCGTTAATTTTACTTTAACAAGTGATTATAATGTTCGATGTGCTATTTACTAATGTTCGCTGTCATGACGGAGGATGAATAAGGCGATAGCTAAACTGTTGCGAATGTGAGCTGAACTGGAATGATGTTAACATAATTCAAGTCCTGTGGCGTTTTCTTATGCTTCACCTTTTTGGAATATATTCAAGATATTGTTTTTGTTGTAAATATGTTTATGCAACATGGTTGACATTGTTGTTACCATGTCTGCCATGTTATTCGTCATTTAATAAAATGTCATTTACTGCACCATATTTTATTCTTTGTTGTTCTTGATATATATTTATCCAAAAAAATAGCTTCAGTCGTGATCGGGTGATCGGGATCGGAATTTAAAGCGTGAAATATTTCATGGCTTTCCTGTTAGATGCAGTAAATATTTTACTCGTATGGTACAATGTACCATATTTTTACTCGTGCTTCACGCTCGGTCTGTTGCGATACTTGTTAAAAATACATGGAAGCCACTAACTATCCTCCATATGAAATACAGTCATTGGAATTTGATTTTAATGGTTTGAAGGCCAATCCAGAGAAATTTCAGGCAATATGTTTTGGCAAAAAGAATAGTAACACTATCAATTTTTTTAATATTGAAAGCCTTGAGATTATTTGTGAAGACAGTGTGAAACTTTTAGGTGTAGATATTGACTATCTTCTTAAATTTGATGTACATATATCTTGACTTTGCAGACATGCTGCTAAACAAGTTGCTGTTTTAAAAAGACTGGGAAATTACTATTTTTAAATCTTTTATTCTATCAAACTTTAACTAACGTCCACTTGCCTGGCACTTTTGTACATTGACAAATACTCGAAAAATTGAAAAAGTTCAGGAACGAGCACTTCGTTTTATTGAAAATGGTTATGTTTCCCCATTCATTGATATTCTTAGAAAACACAAACTTGATTTTTTACATGTAAAACGTATGAAAGATATGGCCTCTGAGGTTTTTAAAATTTTAAATGAAATTTCTCCATCAATTTTACAAAATCTTGTTGAGAGGAAAGATTTTTTTTACAATCTGAGACAAGATAACCTGGTAAATATTCCAAAGGTGAACACCTCCACATATGGTAAGATATCTTTCCGATTTGCTGCTTCCCAGGTGTGGAACAACCTACCAAATGAACTTCAATTAGCTGAAAACTATAAGTCGTTTCGTGGCCTGCTCCGCACCTGGAACAAAAATGTCTGCTCATGTGCTATCTGCACACACCATATAGTGTGAGTTGTCCCCCTTTGGAATCTACCTACATGTTTTATACAACAACTATTTAATTTCACTGCTGCTTGTGTTATTTAATTTAAGAATAATATACTTATTATATAATTGATATTTCTTTTAGATTTGAGCTCCATTATTTAAAAGATAATTACTTTTTTACAATATCATAATTATAGCTCTGTTTCTATTTATGACTTCATTGTCTCTTTTTAATTCACACTATATTAGTGTATATCCTGTAAATTTTTACACTTTGCTACATTAGCATATATGTACATTACACTAGTATAGTGTCTTAACTTGTCTTTCGTAGCACCTGTGTGACATTCAAGTGTGATATCATATGCTCTACTGTATAATTTTAGCATATCTAATTTGAATTGTTGTCCTGTTTTTATATTTATTCATAAGTACTGTAATCCTTGTTAAATTTTATATATGTTTTGTCGCAAGAATAGCACTACAGTGCTAATGTTATTATGTTACATGTATATGCGACGTTAAATAAAGCTTCTTGAATCTTGAATCTTGAATCTTGAGCATTCTGTAGTTGTTGGAAAATGCTAAATAAACCTCAATTCGTTATTGTTATGAATCTAGTATATGTTGTAAAGGAGTAAGTTGGTTACTATGGTAACCATCATATAATATATAGACTCTGAGGTGTTACTTTGGTAATTATAATACAATGTATAGATCTCGAGTCGTTATATATTTTTGAGATTAGTATGTATTTCAACAAGAGGCCCATAGGGCGTGTATCGCTCACCTGGATATCTAAGCAATCATGGCAGAATATTCTCCAAATGAGATCCATTGGAATATGCCAGACCCCAAGGCCAATCCTTGTAGCATATATATCTGTATTCGATTTTTCATGCCCAGCAATTTTATGTATGGTTATTGGGTGGGGATCTCATCTCAACTGTTTCCAATCTGTGACTCAGAAACTAAGTCCCTATGGTTGTGGCCAGACCCCAGGATCAATTCGAATATCATGACTGCATTTGTCTCTTTGTGCTCAGCATTTGTATATATAGTTTTGGGGTGGGGATCTAAACCGTTTCAAAGTTATGACCCAGGGGTTAAGTCTGCAAGGGTGGGGCAAACCCTGGGGTCAATTCTAATATCATGACTGCATTTGTCTCTTTATGCCCAACAATTGTATATATAGTTTTGGGGTGGGGATCTTAACCATTTCGAAGTTATGACCCAAGGGCTAAGTAACCAAGGGTGGGGCAGTCCCCAAGGCCATCCTGGAAGCATATGTACATTCATCTCTTTATACTCAGCAATTGTCTATATGGTTATAGGTCGGGGATCTCAACTGTTTCCAAGCTGTGACTAAGAAACTAGGTCCCTAGGGGTTCGGTCAGACCCCAGGGTCTATTCTAATATCGTGACTGCATTCGTCTCTTTATGCCCAGCATTTGTATATATAGTTTTGGGGTGGGAATCTCAACCGTTTTTAAGTTATGGCCCAAGGACTATGTTTCCAAGGGTGGGGCCAGACCCTAGGGCCATCCCGGAAGCAAATGTGCATTCTTCTCTTTATACTCAGCAAATGTATATGTGGTTATATGGTGGGGATCTCAACCATTTCCAGGCAATAAACTTTGTTTGGCCCCACCCCTTAGCCTGGGGGAGGGGGGGGGGGCAGTCCCACCATTTGTACAATTTTGAATCCCTGCCTCCTATGAATGCTTCCGACCAAATATGATCGATATCCAGTGCATAGTTCTGCAGAAGAAGTTGTTTATAGCAATCTAGCCAAATTACCCCCTTTTAGCCCCGCCCTCAGCCATCTGGGGGTCAGCCCCACCATTTGTACAATTTTGAATCCCCACCACCTAGGGATGCTTCCAGTCAAATTTAGTTAAATTTCAATCAGTGGTTAAGAAGAAGAAGTCGTTTAAAGAAATTGTTGACGGACGGACGACGGACGGACGCCACGGTATGGCATAAGCTCACCTTGGTCCTTTGGACCAGGTGAGCTAAAAAAAGACATGGAGTAGTTACTATAATGGTTATAGTTTTGTATTCATAAAATGTATATGACTATTCTAACATTGCCTTATGTTTACTTGAAATATTTTTGTTTTGGATGAACTTAACAAATTAATAAGATAAAATCATTTTCAACTGAGATTACCTGCGGTTGTAAAACACACTGTATATAATTTAAGTCGGAACGGCCGTGATATAGTAGTAGGTGGTACATGCATGTGTTTAGATATTATATTGTGTTAATGTGAGATGGTAACATTGGTTCGGTTAATATTTTGCATGGCTAGTATTATAGAAATAGTGTGTATATAGTGAATGTTAGTGCATAATATCAAAAGGCAAAGCCTTAAAAGAGCGTTACTCTTGTTGATCTCCGATATTTACTGATTCCTTTAGAAAGGGAAAATACTGATTTCAGAATGAGATAAGATATTTATTTAAAGTCGGCAAGTCGAGGAATGACAACAAAACACAATCTCTAATGAGAATTTAAGACCTACATAACAATTAGGGGAGATCGGGGCAAGTTCGTCCACTTTTTATTTAAGTCCGTTCTGGGAAATATGGCAGCACGTCCGTTTTTGAAGAATCATTTAACTTTTCCTGTCGAAAGATCGGATGTCGTTATATCGATATATAATCTCAATTTTTGCTCCATCCTTAACACCGAGTTTAATTTTATATTTTGTTACAGTCAACGAGGTTTGACAGGTAAGGATGCCAAATAAAATTAAATAGATTCTGCCTATAGCTAGTTATAAATCGACATGCGGTGTAAAACAGTAATACGTTGCTGAAAAATGGCATTAAACTCGTATTGGGGGTCTGGAAAATCATTGTTGATTTCAAAATAAATTCATTATCAATTGTTTCTTTTATGAGGGGTGATGTATAAATACCTTATGTATAGACTATAAAAAATACTTCAAATATTTTAGTTATTTCGTTCATATTCTCAACAAATGGTTTTCAAAAGCTGATGAAATTTTAGACGATGAACAAATACATGTACACGTATTGACGTTGACCTGGCATTGGTTTAATGCCGGCTCTTTTAGAAGATACCTTCCGGCAGACCATTATTAAGTCGTAAAAAATAAATTTTGTGATTTTTTTTATTTCGAAATCTAGAATCATTCCTTGTCAAAATTATATAAAATTATGTCAGTCAGGTCAATATTTGACGATTTGACGCCACTTTAAAGAGTATGCTATATGACTTCTGACGTTGCTCACAACGTCATTATTTCCGACATTACTGTTAAAATTGATACAAACGTAACCGACGGTTAACATAGTGTATGCATAGTATTTTGTTTAAGCATGATTTAAAGAGAAATTCTAGAGCATTTAAATGGAAATAGTTGAATATGGTATTAAGTCATACACAAATATTGAAATGTAAAAACAAATAAGGTTCCATATGACCATGGGACAAATAACACTTTTGTACTTTTAAACTTTATAGACTTACATTTGTACAGTTTCGTTTCGGTTATAGCTGTGACAAAAATATGTTTGCAGCGAGTTTTGGAATGACCGTACATGAAATTTATTGGTGCTAGTTTTGGAAGGACCGCAGGTGAAATTAAGTTGTGCCAGTTTGGAATGACCGTACATGAAATTAAGTGGTGCGAGTTTTTAGAATGACCGCACATGAAATTAAGTTGTGCGAGTTTTGACGTTGCAAGCATGGTCACTGTCTTACAGTATTATTACGCCGTCACTTTAAATGTCAGCCATGCCCAGTTCAAAGAGCTTTTAATGTACTGAAGAGATTATTTCTTAGAATGCAATAAAGAAAAAAATCTAGAAAATCAAAAAGTCCTGGCTATTTGAATATGCACGGCCTTCTGTGCTACGGATAAATCACCATTTTTATTTCTCTTAAGCGTATACTTTGGATAAAACTCGTACAGGAATTAAATATAAACTTTATTTACTTTACAACAATTATGAAACATGTTATTTCAGCTTATATTAATCACATTTGTGTTGGCATGGATATTAGCGAGCAGAGTGCCTTACTGTGGCAGGAAACCGAGTACCCAAAGAAAACACACGTGGTCGGACAGGTGACCCCATACCTTTTCATGTCCGATCGGGGAATCGAACCCCGGATGCCTTGGTGAAAGGCAAGTGCGCTATCCACTTCATCACCCGACCAACCAGTACAGTACAGAAATTACCTGTGTAATAAGTATTTGACTATTATATTTCAGTTGGAAATGGTGGTATGTTTAGCCTCAGTCTTTTCCCATGTAAATATTTAAGGTTGATGAGGTCATTTGTGGAAAAACGTAAAAATCTTGCTGTTTCAATTTAGTGATTGTTTTTCTCAAAACATTGTTAAACATCAATTTCAGAATATAAAACAGTCATTTTTGTTCAGGCACAGAATATTTTATTCCTATTTTTAATACTATTATATTTATATTGTTGTAGATAGTAAATAACAAGTTCTGTTTTGTTAATTTCCCATCATTTTATTAGCCAAAGAAAGTTTTAATACTCATCGCCTAACACTACATATTTTAGCCTGACTTTCTACATCCAGTAAACACTTTGACATGATGAAAAACCTATAAAACGTGTACAGCCACAGAAAGACAGTCCTTAGGCCAGTACAAATGGACTAAATAGAATAGTCATTGAAATGCACTATTAACCTAAGAAGTAGATTTCAAACACAGTATGTCATCATTCCTTTGTTTGGATAGATCACCAATATGAGATTAATTACATCTAGAAGTAGGCAGGTAGGGTACTTGAAAGTATTTTTGTAAACAATTGTGAACACGACCCTTCACACAAACGTGCATGAAAAAAAGATTTCCTGTCAACACATGGACTTAGAGTTTTTAGGTTAGCGATGATAAACAGTTATAACAAAAGAAATATCCGTATGAATCCAACAAATTGGTTAATTCATCTTGTATATTTTTTTCCTTTCGAGATGTTTCCTATTAGGTACGAATTAAAAACACGGAGAACATGTCTTGAATGGTATATTTCATGTTGAGAACGTGAAGCAAGAATTTCGTATCGATATACAGTATGTGCGTGTTTGTGTGTGTTTGTGTGTGTGTGTGTGTGTGCGTGTGTGTGTGTGTGTGTGTGTCACTGTGAGTCTATACTGCTAGCGGTGCACATTGTGATTTACATATAACAGAAAACGTGTTTGTGTAGAAAATGGTTAATCACAATTTGACAGAAAAAGGATATCGTCACTTAGTCTAATAGTTGACCTTAATAAAGGTAACCCCCTTCTTAGTTCACTTAGTTCGACATTTACATACTTATAATTCCATACTCATAATCAAACTCATTAAAGATAATTAATGTTCTTTTCCACCCCAGTTATCTCCTCTTAGATTTGATTCAATTGTAGGGGACTAGAACAGAAAACTGCACCTAGCCACTTATTGTCATTGGTAACATCGGAAGTCAAGTGTTCGAATCCTGACATGTTCATATTAAAATCTGACTGTCAGAACACTGATGGTTTTTTTTCTCCACGTGGTATGTGATTTTTTCAGATCGATTTATTTCAGCTATTTCATGTTCCCAATTCTTACAGTACATCACTTTTCGAAGTTTCATATTTCAGGTACTTTGGTTATCGTAATCAGCATTTGTGAGAATTCCTGCTAGTTGTGGTGTAAACTATTGTGAACACGACCCTTTACACAAACATGCAAGAAAACGCAGATTTCCTGTCAACACATGGACTTGAAGTTTTTTGGTAAGCAATATGACAATATCGTGAAAATGTATTTAATCATCTTGGTATTTTAAAATATTTCCATGTTTCATACTTATGTTGTGTCTTTCTTATGCCATACCAGTTACAGGTGCAGAGGGTTCGAAATGTCGTATGTTAACAAATAACGTGTTAATATTTAAATAATGATTATATTCTCTTTCTTTTGCAATGTCCAGTTCTAGCATGTTCATTAAGTTACCGCTTTTTTTCTCTTATATTTTATGTTTGTAAAATTAATATGGATATATATACTTTGTAATTCATAAGAACAAGGCTAAATGTAAGACACATGATTGATTGCACATTCACAATTTAGTATTAAATGCGGTTTGCCAAATAGGAATGAGGTGATATACCCAAAGGTCATCGTCTCCGTTTCATAAAGATAGCATCTCTCGCTCTTAGTTGTTATTTATGATGGTTTTATTGTTACGAAGTGGAGAGTATGATAAATTATGTAATCGGGTTTTGGTTTTATATAGTATTTTTATGAATTGTAATCGAGTTTTGATAAAAATTACATCAAAACTAATTCCTGGCTCTAGGCAGCCACGAGGTCGACGACAGGAATTTTGAAGGAACGTCGGTACATTTTGTTAAACTTTAAATTAAAGTTACGAATGCCACAGTATCAGTTACAACTGTATAATCGCGAACAAGAGTTTCGTTCTGATTTTTCTAAAAGAGGTTTCCGCCCTTCTATACAACATGTAATAGAAAAGCAACTAAAATATTGTATTTGACTTAGATTTACTCCCCCTGTTAAGTTATCAACAATTCTTTACTATTTCTATACTTTTTGTAGCCAATAAATGTGACACTCAATTTCATGTCGGTCATTTAATATTCCTAGATTTTAACATTGGTTAAGGATAGGTTTTGAAATGAAAAGGTCCTGAGCTTGACCATATCAGGGAGTTTTTTATATTTAAAACAAAAATCATATTTGTATTTTTAAACAGTTGAATTTCGAACAACTATATACTGTAACGTAACATCTTTATAAATATTTCTTTCGAATGTTTCACAATAGTGGAAATAATGATAATGTAGTATAATGTGTTTGTACCACTTTCAAACATTCGTCCTTCAGCGGTAACCTCCATATTCTCCCAGTGGACATTTTACCTGTACAAGTGATTGTAATGAACGGTGCTCTGTTAACTAATGTTCGCTGTCATGACGGAGGATGAATAAGGCGAGAGCTAAACTAATGCAAAAATTAAATATATCGTTAAATATACATTGAAGCCATTAATTATCATTTATATATTACATAGTCAATGAGTCTTTCCGTGTACCAAATTAATAAAACCGAACTTAACGACATTGTGAGTCGAATAGGTAACCTCTTCACAAGGTCAGCTCAAAAGGCGTTCGGTAGAAGGTATCCAGACTTGACAAGAGTAATAAATGTACAACTAATAAACCATGGTATACTGGAAAATGTAGAAAACTGAGAAATGAGTTTCACTTGGGCAAGATTAAGTATAAATCAGTGAAAAATCAAATAAGCAAAAAAGCCCTGAGAAATAAGAGTAAACAATATAGAAAAGGAATGAATAGGTGTTTTAAGGAATATCAGCATAAAATGGAAAGGGATATAAGGGAATCTGCAAATAGTAACCCCAAAACACTATAGAACTTATTAAATAAATTATCTGGTAAAGCTAAATCTAATAAAGCTGACATACCAATAAATGAACTGTTTGCGTATTCCAAAAAGCTGAACAATTCAACTGATGACCGGGATGATGATAACATATATTTTCTCGAACAAGAAAATAATACTTTTTACCAAATACTAGACGAAGATATTTCAGAGGAAGAGGTTATACATGCGGTAAGTAATTTAAAACATAACAAAGCATGTGGAAATGATGACTTTTTAAAAGAGCATATCAAGAGTACATTAACTAACTTTATGCCGTTACATGTATATACAATGTAATTTAACAGTATACTAAATACTGGATTAGTCCCAGACTCTTGGACAATTGGAATAATTAAGCCTATTTATAAAAATAAAGGAGAAACTTGCGACCTGGACAACTATAGAGCTATTACTCTAGTATCTTGCTTGGGGAAAGTGTTTACTCATATCATCAATAATAGATTAACTAAATTAGTTGATGAAATTAACCTAATTTCACCCTCTCAGGCAGGGTTTAGAAAAGGTTACTCGACAACTGAAAATATTTTTATATTACACTCATTAATAAACATATAGTTTGCCCAAGGGAAAAGGTTGTATTGTAAATTTGTTGATTTTCGAAAAGCGTTCGACACAGTTTGGCGAGCGGGATTATGGCAAAAGATGTTAAAAAGTAACGAAAATGGAAAAGTTTTTAAGGTTATCCAAAACTTATATTTTAATACCAAGTCATGTGTTAAAAACGGAAATGAAATTTCGGAATTTTTCGTTTGCAATGTCGGATTAAAACACGGGGAAAATGTATCCCCATTTTTGTTTTCCCTGTTGCATATCTTAATAATGTAGAAAGACTCTGTCAAATTAACATTGGAATGTATCTTAAACTATTTGTAATACTGTATGCGGATGATACTGTGTTAATGGCTGAGACACCGGAGGGGTTACACCATGCCCTGAATGTGTTTCAAAACTTTGAAGAAGTTGGAAGTTGACTATTAATGTAAAGAAAACGAAACTCGTCATCTTTGGAAAAAGAAAACGTAGACAACAACATGTGTTTAAATTGAATGAAGAAAATATCTAAGTCCAAATTCTAATTCATGTCTGGGCATATTATTTAATAGCAATGGTACATTTAGTAAAGCAAAAAGAAAAATAATTGAACAAGCTAAAAAGGCACTATATGCATTGTACAAGAAAATAAGAAATATTCCATTGTCTGTTGATTTGCAACTTAAGTTATTTGATTCTCTTGTTTCACCGATCCTATTGAATCTTTGTGAGATATGGGTATTCGAAAATACTATTACCATAGAAAGAACGCATTTGCAATTTTGTAAAAGAATCATGAATGTGAAAAATTCTATTCCGAATTACATGATTTATGGAGAAACCGGGAGATATCCTCTGGAAGTAGAAATCAAGACAAGAATGATCATGTTCTGGTTTAAATAGTTAAATGGCGGGGGCAAGTTATCTAGTCTGATATATAAAATGGCATATGTTTTATAATCAAATGAACAAATGAATAACTACATAAAAGATATATCAAACAAGTTCGGTTTTAGCAGTTTGGATTTTTCAAAATACATATACAATGAATAGAAATCATTTCAAAGCTTTACTTAAACAGCGGTTAAAAGATCAATTTATACAGAAATGGTTCCAAGAGATAGAAAACTCTTCTCGTGGTAAATTCTACTCCATATTTAAAAAAAACTTTCAGTATGAATCATATCTAACAAAACTTAATGAAAAAGATAGGAAAATTATTTGTAAATTCCGAGCGTCTAATATATATTTCCCAATAGAGATTGGACACTGGAATGGAACTCCAAAATCAGATAGAATATGTCCTTTATGTCAAACTGGTATAGGTGATGAACCACATTATTTGTTTAAATGCCAAAATGCTTATATATCATCACTAAGACAAATATATATCCATAAGTATTACACTACAAACTCAACAATTTTAAGCTGAAAGGAATGATTTCTATTTGTAATTTAAATGCTTTACCTAAAATAAGTCGTTTTCAAGTGACATAAGATAAAGGCAGTGCTATTATTCTGTAGTATTATATATTTACATGTTGTATAAATAATATATGTACTCATTTTGCTATGTAACTGAAATGTATTAAAATGTTGACCTCTTGTAACACACATCGTGTGTGATGAGTGTTAAAATAAAACCTGAATCGTAGTGATTGAAATATGTTATATAAACCTCAATTCGTTACCGTAATGATTCTAGTATATGTTATATAGAAGTAAGTTGGTTACTATGGCACAACTGTAGTTATTAGATGATATATAGACACTGAAGTGTAACTTTGGTAATTATAATATATTTTATAGATCTCGAGTCGTTATTGTGGTGATTATCATATATTTTGTAGCTTAGTACTTATTTTAGTTAAAGACCTATACTACTTCCTTTTATGAGTAAAGTTTTGTTTTCAGAAACTGTATATGATTAAATATTACCTGCTAGCCTTATGTTTACTTATTTTAGAATGAATATGTCCTCGGAAAGAAACGAAATAAATTAAAGACATAAAGTAATTCTAAAACATTGTAATTAAACAGAATATGGCGATGGCGATGGCGGTGGTGGCGATGGTTGAAGCTCCGGCGGCGGCGAAGGTGGCGGCGGTGGCGGTGGCGGCGGTGGTGGTGGTTGTGTTGGTGTAGGTAGATTAGTCGTGTGGGTTTGTGCATTTGGCTAGTAATCTATAGGCCTACTGTAACTAATGGGTGTCCGACGCTCCAACTGCTGCTGCTGCAGGGTAAATACATCATATACCGGCTGCTTCATAATGTCTATGTGGGATGGTTTATGCTGCTGCTGCTGTTGAAGTTGCTGCTGCTGCTTGCTGCTGATGATGATGCTGGGTAAATACAGCATATACCGGCTGCTTCATAATGTCTATGTAGGATGGTTGCTGCTGCTGTATTTGCTGCTCTTGTTGTTGCTGCTGCTGCTGTTGCTGGGTAAATACAGCATATACCGACTGCTTCATAATGTCTATGTAGAATGGTTGTTGCTGCTGCTGCTGTAGTTGTTGTCAAGTAGCTCATCATGGCGGCGGCGGCGGTGGTGGCGATGGTTGAAGCACCGGCGGTGGCGGTGGTGGCGATGGTTGAAGCCCCGGCGGTGGCGGTGGTGGCGATGGTTGAAGCCCCGGCGGCGGCGATGGCGGCGATGGTGGCGGCGGTGTTGGTGTAGGTAGATTAGTCGTGTGGGTTTGTGCATTTGGCTAGTAATCTATAGGCCTACTGTAACTAATGGGTGTCCGACGCTCCAACTGCTGCTGCTGCAGGGTAAATACAGCATTTACCGGCTGCTTCATAATGTCTATGTAGGATGGTTTCTGCTGCTGTTGCTGCTGTTGTACTTGCTGCTGCTGCTTGCTGCTGATGATGATGCTGGGTAATTGTTTTGGGGTGTTTGGGGTGTATATTACTTGTAAAGTAGTATAGGTTATAGGCAGAATTTTAAAGTAAAGTAACACTGCTGTAATCAACCTTTAAGCAAATCATTGCTGTACATATTGTACCCAATTCAATTTTATTACTTTCTGTATGCAATTCCTAAAAGATTCATATTCTGGCAGAATCTGTCCTGCATGTCATAAACTGAATATGGGGAAGACACTGATGCCATATTCTTCTAAATGTTGTTTCTGAGTGGCGTCTACTTTCTGTTAAACTGTTTGATAAAAAAAACCAGCATCACAACATATGATAAACCAATCACAGAAAACATCATTGCATAATACTAGTTTGTCCATTATGATTAGAATGAAATGATAAGGTAACACAAAATTAATGTGCATGCATAATATACCATGTGAAATAACTGGTAAAAAGGCAGGGACAAATGGGCTCTGAAAGGGAATTGATAAAAAAATGACTAGATTGTTTGTTAAGGTTTTAAGTACAGTATTATGACAGTATTTTTATTAAATATACATATATATATATTGAATTTCTCTGCCAGGGGTGTGTAATACTGTACAACTGTACAACTATTTCAACACTTGGGCTAGTAGATTTAATATCAATTTGAGCTAGTGAAAATGTTCAATATTAACTATGAAAACATAGGTTGGGCTAGTAGAACGTTTTAAAATTAACTTGCAGGCAAGTTTGTTAAAATGAAATTGTACATCTGAAAACATGAAAAATGGTTGGAGACATTTTTGTCATTTGGAAAAATATAGAATAGGGACACCTTAAGTTAAGAGAATGATTTGTTTCAAATAATGGTACAGTGCATCGAATAAATAGGGTATCTATTTGGCAAGGCCCATACATAATTTCATAATTTCATAAATAAAATATTTCGAATTGAAATACAATGTAGTTCCAATATTTGAATAATTATTATCCATCGAAAAAAATGATAATGACCTAATTAATTGACTAGAGCGTAATTGGATTATAATATTAAAACGTTTATAACTCAATTGTATTACATGTACCAGGTAGTCCTACGCGGATATATAGGTGTCTCTGCCAGGAAGGTTTATAGGCGAAAAAGTAATCTCTTCCACTTGCAACATATAAGGATGTGGTCATCCCATCTGCATACCTGATACAATAAGGGAAACAATTGAACCTTTATCATTATTATTGTTGCACGAGAATAAATATGTTTGATTTTGTTAATGGTTCTGCCCATTACACAATTACTATTTATGGTTTGATTTTTAAAGCATTTGGTCATTAATCTCATTATACAATAAAAATAATACCAATTTTCCTAATGTTCATGCTCAGCATGTTTTTTTTCTTCCGAGTGTTCCCATAGAACTGCATCATACCACAGGCCCCTGTGATGATGCTTAAGAAAATGTGTCATAACAGTCTTAAGATAATCAAGATTATAGAAAAGGTTTCAGCACCTGACCAACCATTAATTGTCATGGGTGATTTTAATATAGACGAACTGAAAACCAACATGCTTAAAACCCAAATGAATGTGTAAAGTTTACATCAGAACATTACATCTCCGACCAGGGAGACAACAACCTCAGAAACATTATAATCGACCATTTATATACCTCGGACTCGTTTTCCTGCAGAGAGGCCGGCGTTATCCCGTTAGGAATAAGCGATAATCACTTAGTGTATGCTGTCAGAAAAGTAAACTTTGCTCATGCCAATAGTGATCATATTAACATTAAATATCGAAATTTTAAGAAAATTAATGTCGACAAATTTAAAGCACACATGGCACAGGCGCCATGGTTTGTTATCGAGGTGTTTGACAGCATTGACGATTCATGGGACTCTTTTAAAGAGTAGTTTCATGATGTTGTCGACAAACAAATACCACTAACAGAAAAACGTGTCAGTGCAAAATCCGAACAATGGATTAATGATGATGTACTTAGTGAAATGCACACACGTGACTATTTACACGAACAAGCAAGAAAATCCAAGTTAGATACGGACTGGGACGTGTACAAGGCAGCCCGTAACAGGGTCGTGACCAAAATAAAACAAACTAAACGTGACTACTTGGATGAAACGATGTTACAATGTTCTAAAAACTCCAAAGATATGTGGAAGAAAATAAAAGTTTTTTTACCGTCCTCTAAAGCATGCAACGCTCCATGTCTTTGGAACCCTGAAAAACAAGGGTATACCCATATTTGACCTATGTATAAAGTTTGACCAAAATCCGTGAAAGAATGAAGTTGCTAAGTGTTTAAATTGAATCAGTTGATGATTTTCTATATGTAGCAAGTGTGACCTTGGATCCCTGAAATACAACGATTTATGAAGTATACTCATACTTGACCTTTGTATAGTTTGACCAAAAACTGTCAAAGAATGAAGTTGCTAAGTGTTTACATTGAATCGAGACGGGACGCGATGGGACGGGATGATTTTCTATATATAGCAAATGTGACCTTGGCCTTGACCTTGGATCCCTGAAATACAAAGATGTCCCAAGTATACCCATACTTGACCTTTGTTTAAAGTTTGACCAAAATCTGTCAATGAATGAAGTTGCTAAGTGTTTACATTGAATGCGGATGCGACGCAATGCGACGGGCGCACCAGGGCAAAAGCTCACTTGTCCTTGGCAGGTGAGCTAATAACAGAAAGCAAGCGGTAGCAAAATAAGTAAAAAAAAGTTTCTTTTGATAATTTCCTATGTGCGAAGGGCCATAACTCCAGCAAAACAAAAGGCCCAAGGGCCTTAGCGGTCACCTGAGTTATATCATAGGTACTGGTAGCTTTATTTTATTATTTAGATGTGATGTGGAAATCAGCATGTAAACTAAGTGAAATATAATACTTGTCATGTCATCAAAGGATAATAATTTTAAAATATTTGTAAATGTTCCCTTTGATAAGTAAAAATAATTTCCAACAGAAAATTGTCAAAATATACCCAAAAGTGTTGTTTCCCTATATAAACTATAGTAAACTTTACCCCCTCCCCAAGTGAGAATGGATAGCTCTGGGGTCCTGAAATTTACAATTTAAATAAAGCCCCTGATGATCTTTCCATCCATGCAGAGAAAATGACTGTAGTATAGGACACTGAGTCCGAAGAAGAAGATTTTTGAAAAATTGGTAAAACTTCCCTTTGGGGCCCCGCCCTGGCCCCTAGGGTTGGGGTAGGAATTCCAATTTTACAATTTAAAACCATCTTCCTCCAAGGATAATTCTCACCAAGTAAGAATAATTTCCAACAGAAAATTGTCAAAATATACCCAAAAGTGTTGTTTCCCTATGTAAACTATAGTAAACTTTACCCCCTCCCTAAGGGAGAACGGATAGCTCGGGGGTCCTGAAATTTACAATTTAAATAAAGCCCCTGATGATCTTTCCATCCATGCAGAGAAAATGACTGTAATACCTCTGAGTCTGGAGACGAAGATTTTTGAAATATTGACTCATTTTCCCTTTTGGGCCCCGCCCTGGCCCCCAGGGTTGGGGTATGGATCCCAATTTTACAATTTAAAACCATCTTCTTCCTCCAAGGATAATTCTCACCAAGTAAAAATAATTTCCAACAGAAAATTGTCAAAATATACCCAAAAGTGTTGTTTCCCTATATAAACTATAGTAAACTTTACCCCCTCCCCAAGGGTGAACGGATAGCTCGGGGGGTCCTGAAATTTACAATTTAAATAAAGCCCCTGATGATCTTTCCATCCATGCAGAGAAAATGACTGTAATACCTCTGAGTCTGGAGACGAAGATTTTTGAAATATTGACTCATTTTCCCTTTTGGGCCCCGCCCTGGCCCCTAGGGTTGGGGTAGGGATCCCAATTTTACCTCATCTACCAAGGATGATTCTGACCAAGTTTGAAAAAAATCCATCCACTGGTTCTTGAGAAGAAGTTGATAATGTAAAAAAATTACGCACGACGGACGACGACGGACGGAAAGTGATTGGAATAGGTCACTTGAGCAAAGCTCAGGTGGGTGACCTAAAAAGGAATATTAACACGGGATTTGAACTCAAACTGTAATCCATTATGACAAAGCCACATATTAGGTAACAATTTGATGTTGCAAGTGGTAGCGAAAAAAAATGTGGGAAAACATTAATTATGAAATTTCTTATGTGCAAAGGACCATAACTCCAGCAACAAATGAAATATTGACACAGGGTTTGGACTCTAACTGTAATCCATTATGATAAAGCCACATACTAAGTTGCAAGCGGTAACAAACAAAGTATGGCAAATAGTTAATTATGAGAACTTCCAATGTGTGAAGGGCCATACATGTAACTCCAGCAAAAAATAAATATATTGGCACGTGGTTCGAACCTGATCTGTAATCTACTATGATTAAGCCACTCACAAAGTAACAAATTGATATGCTAAATGGTGGCGAAAAAAAGTCTGGAAAACTTAAATGTGGCTGCTGCCGCCACCAACGACGACGTGTGATGACAGACAGACTGACCCTTAAGTATTCGCCATGCTTCTCAGGTGGCACGACCAAGAAAAGGCAGAACAGTGAAGAGAGAAAGGAAATATTTAAGATCCAAAGTGTGTTGCAATGGGGGCAGAAGAAGATCTATTTTGGTCTGTTCAATGTCCCCCAAGTAGTAGACATGAAAGTAAATCCACGATTCTTTAGGGGGCCCAACTTTTAGCCCTCACCCCCCCCCGCCCCCCTCCCCATGTACATTGTATGTAAATTATGGTTTGACAGATTCGATGACTCGAGTAGAAAATTGTTTAAATCATGTTATCTTGAAAAAGAAAGTGAAGGGCCATAACTCTTTATGTAGACTCCAATTTAAGTCATTTGTGCTGATCTGACAGATCTGTCAATTCAAGATCTATCTGTACACCAAATTCAAGAAAAACTACACATTATTATCTGTTTCGCATGTCTGAAATTGTCTGACATTGTCAGTATGGTAAGTTTTAAGCAAAACTTCAAAACTATCTAAAATTTCTGGATATTTTTTTTCTCCAAAAACAACGGGAAGAAAACCTACATTTTAAAGAAAGTGGTAGCTATGGGAGCACCCTATATATGTTATAAACATAAATATATTGGTACCTTGCAAAGCATTAAGCAAATTTCGCAAAACCACCAATTCTCAAAAATCATCTAAACATGACATATTTTATCTAAAAGGAAACTTGGAACTTATAGAAGTAACAAACTATATCCGATATATAACAGAAAGGAATGTGAGGAAATCATGTGAGGGAGTGAAAACTCACAGAAATATTATCCAAAGGAAGACAATCAATCATAACTGCACAAATACTTAGAGTACATAGCAAGTGTTCCTAGTTTAAAACAGAGAGTATGAGTATTACTTGAAACAAATTTGAAATTTTATAAGAAATAACAAGTGTGGACACCATCTAAATGAAAATTAATTGATTGATATAACAGTCGAGATGCATTATAAATCCTCCCCACACGGAAAGTAAAACAAACATTACAGTAAAATGTTCAAACCTGGCCTGCATGTTGTAAAGTTTCACCTTTTGGCCTTTTGTAACTTTCAGCTTTCTTGGCGAATTTTGTGCATTTTTAAATATCTCCCATTCTCATCAGATGTATATGAAGTGCATAAGAAATGGAAAAATAAAAATCTGAATGATAAACTGCCAGAATAAGATGCATAGGAAAGCAAACAAAGGGGCACATCTCTTCGAGTTCGTGAAAATCCAGCCCTTACTTTCTTCTGTTTTTAGGATGCTTCTACACCAAAGTCAAATAACTTTGGCTACTTCAACTTCTGACAGGTCAATGACCCTTGATGAAACTTATTTAGCTGTCAAAGGTCAGACCAAAAAATACTGCAGTACAATTTTATGTCAACTTATGTATTAGTGGATTTGAACACCATTGTAAATATGAATGTTGAACAGAAATATTTTAACATTTAAGCGAACCCTTTTTTTTTTACAATCCTTTTAATAACAGATTTGGGGAATGAAGGGTTAAATGTTGTTTGTTGAGGAGATACATGTATAACATTTTTTTTTACACACTATTCTAAAAGATCTCTTTTTGGTTATCAGCATCTTGTGAGGAAACTCCATGTGTTGAAGCAGAAAAATGTCAACAAATAATATGAAGTGTAGTGCAGTTGATATAGAAAGTTCAATTCCTGCTAAATACTTTTAGTAAAGTTGTCAAAGAAACAGATATTTGGCAGACCTTTATTATAAATATGACTTAAAAGTGGTTGCAAGAATTTATAAAACCCAAAAAACAAACTGATTCCTATCCCTTATACAGAGAACAGTGTGGAAATATAGATGAACTGAAGATATTGAAAATAACGTCAGATATGAAAATGGACGTCCATCATGATTTTACATATTCATAATACAGCCTCTCTTAAGATAAAACACATTCCATACATGTTTTCAGCCTGCTTTTGTTGTCATTATCTGTCCAGCCTGTAACATCTCATCTTTGCTAGCCAAGCGTTCATTTTGTATTCACATATTCATGTATTCAACCTTAGCAGATTTAGCCTTGTTCTCTAAGCTTTCAAATTATTGAACCTGGCACAGTGACTTGGCACGAGTTACCATCCTATGGTCCACATATTTTTATATCATACATTATATAATACACATATGTGAACTGAGGATTAGAAATTAATACCAAGTCCCTGTGCATGTAAATAATAATGGCGGCGCCCAGTACCAAGTTGCCTTGTCGACTATGTCATGATTTATGTTAAAAAAACAAAGGAGGACAACACTTAAAGAAACATTTTCTGTATATGATCAGTTGGTAGAGATAATTGGCCATATTCTAACTGTAAATGATAACCAAGGGAAACACATAGGCGACCAGTGCTGAAATAATTTTGAAAGTTTAAAGTTTTGCTAGTAAAGTGTCTATGCAAGGTAGCAGGGGAGGGAAATTAAACACAAGGCTTAATCTGCCAAGGTTGAATAGTACAAATTTAAATTATGAACCCTTGGCTATTGAAGATGATGAGATAACGAGGTTCGATTGTAAAATAAGATGTGTCTTCAGCAGTATGCTGAAATTACACTATAAAGTCAGCATCAGTCCTGCACTATCACAAGGAGACAAACATGAACATACCACAGTCTCCCAAAACACAAATTAATTATGCACAAACTCACCACACACATGCATCTAGCAAATAGGGGAGGCCGTCCTTAAATGACCATGTATAGCTGTTGAATCAAACCTGAAGTTTATTTTGACATAAAGATCTTATTTATTTGGATAATTTCATGGAAATGATGACTTGTTATTTGAAACAAATGATTTGTTAATTTCAGCTTGCATGCACTGTATGAATGTTATTTTAATAACATTGTACCCATATGAATCCATGATTGTCGTGAAGTGGTGCTTTATCTTAATTTAATACATTTGATGCTCGATTACCTGACCTGGAACACATTCGTAGCCATACCGAGACAATTACCATACTGTGGTATAACTGTATATATATTGTGTACATAGTTTAAGCATCTGTGAGACCAGCTGCCCAGGGGAAAAAAAGGTACATTTGAGGTACACTTTTTGGGGTACCTAAGGCATACCTTAGGTATATCTAAGGCATGCCTTAGGTACATTTTGGGTAGGGAAGAAAAAGAGGACAGAATAGGAGGGGTTAAAACCTGTTCAATATAGGTACATTTTAGGCACATTTTAGGCACAATTAAGGCATGCCTAAAATGTGCCTTTTTTATACCTCTGACTGAGGTATACCTAAAATGTGCCTAATTTGTACCTCTGACTGAGGTACGTATACCTTAAATGTGCCTAAATCATACCTCAGTCGGAGGTATACCTTAAATGTGCCTAAATCGTACCTCAGTCAGAGGTATACCTTAAGTGTGCCTAAATCATACCTCTGACTGAGGTACGTATACCTAAAATGTGCCTAAATCATACCTCAGTCAGAGGTATACCTAATATGTGCCTAAATCGTACCTCTGACTGAGGTATGTATACCTAAAATGTGCCTAAATCATACCTCAGTCAGAGGTATACCTAAAATGTGCCTAAATCGTACCTCTGACTGAGGTATGTATACCTAAAATGTGCCTAAATCATACCTCAGTCAGAGGTATACCTAAAATGTGCCTAAATCGTACCTCTGACTGAGGTATGTATACCTAAAATGTGCCTAAATCATACCTCAGTCAGAGGTATACCTAAAATGTGCCTAAATCGTACCTCTGACTGAGGTATGTATACCTAAAATGTGCCTAAATCATACCTCAGTCAGAGGTATACCTAAAATGTGCCTAAATCGTACCTCTGACTGAGGTATACCTGAAATGTGCCTTGATACGAGGTACATTTAAGGTATGCCTAAAAAATATCTATCCTTACTGGGATTAAATTCCTACTATCCCTGCTAACTTTTTCAGAAAATAACTAGTCAAGATTTTTGCAAACAATATTTTATTGTGATACATTTACTGATTTCTAGTTGAAACAGTACAAATTCAAATAATCATAAGTTAAATAAATTAGAACCTATATAATATAGACAGATATACACACTGACAAAGTGATAATCTAAAAAGTAATGAAGTAACTTGAAGATAATTATTACTGATGAAGTCTTTTGCATGTAAATTAAAATATTTAAAAATTTGTTAACTATTACTAAATGGGATACAAACTTTCGATAATTTAAATTTATTCAAATTTGCTTCATAGAATAATATATATACAAACGCATCATAAAATAATATAAATGGGATAATCCCTTACAGTTATACATTTTCATCTGTTCATAAATCAAAAGAGGTTTTTGGGCTTAATAAACATAATGTTTAAATTCGAAACTAGATGGAGTATTGAAGTTCAATCATTTCATTTGTTGTCTCTGGGACTTTTGTAAAGAAGAAAGAATTGAATATGAACATGTGATGATGTGCATGTGTCAAAAATATTCGGGCAAATATATATAAGTATCATATCATATATTAAATAACTTATAAAAAACTATGAAACTTTATTATGAGACATATATGCCCAACTTAAGTCAGCAAGTACTGTAACTGTCCTCATTAAGCTTCTGATGGTGGCGGATAGGGTCACAATCTTCTGGGAATTCAGGAGGGATTATACTGAAAAAAAATAATGATCAAATTAACTCAATAACAAAGTAAAGGAAACTGTAATAGTTCATGAATTGCTTGTCAGGTTTGAATAAATTAAGTAATTATACATACATGTAGATATATATGGGGCATATATATATATACAACAAGGTTTAAAATTGAAGCAATCAGATCAACAGCACTTAAATATATTTTGGTATGAAAATTGAAATAAAGGCCATGCCTAAATATATATATGGCGAAACACCAGTCTCATTTTTATTGTACCTCGGGAGTAATACAAACAGTTTTTTAAACAAAGGGACATAGCTCTATAATTGGGAGAGGACCCCCGATTTATATACTGTATTGTTTAAAAGGTATCACTTAAATTGGTGAAGTAATATGGAAGGAGTAGTGAATTTATTTTCTAAACAAAAGGAAAAATATTTCTATTAATATGGGAGTTGACTTTATATATAATTCACAAATGGTCAGTTAGAATGAAATGCTTATTAAGTATATTGGTGCAGTACTTTGAGAGGAATAGTGTAAACATGTCAAACGAGGGGACATAACTCTATAATGAAGGGAGGGAACATCGCTTTGTTTATGTTATTGCCATCCCCTCTTTGTTACAAATGCAAGTATCAGTAAAGTATTTTGACTGCGTCTGATGATGTAAATATGTTTAGGAACAATGAGAGGCCTACACACCCTAAATCTAGGATAATGTAATTAGCCATAATGTTTAGAATGCAAAGAAAAAAGATTGGGGCTCATATCATTGAAAGTGTTCAGCTGCAGACCCAGAATTTAGTTTGTATGTGCTAAGATAATATTGCTAAAATATGTACGACCACATCCCCTTTGCATGAGCTGGTGACCAAAAGTTAAATGAAAATTACCATCTGTGACGTCCATATCTTTCTGTTGGTTTAATGAAGGTCCTTCAGCATCTGAAGGGTCTGAATGAAAGAAAATCAAGAAATAAGTATATATCCTGCTGTTTCACATAATCAAACTGTTTGATTAACAGAGCAACGGCAAGTAGAAATGATGAGCAACAACACCACTGAATCCGGTACAAGATGTTATGTTTGATTTACATCCTACGATAAACAATCAAGAAAAATCTTGAACTTAAAGTGAAAGAATGACAATATTTCATATCAATAATGAATAGAGAGGTTAACAAGATTTCCCATATGGTAAACCAAAACAAAATAATTTCTTTATTTGTTATTAAATATCTACTCAAAAAATGAAGACACTGTGGCAAAGCAAATCAATGTTTGTTTTTTTGGAGTGTATTCTATAACAGGGGGTCGAGCGTCCGAGGTGTTATGCGCCAGGGAAATTAAAGGAGGGAGAAAAAAAGAACTCTACTAGACCCTAGATGAAATCTCACGCATTCTTGGAAATCCTTTCAGTCTGAACTTTTAAGATTTTTCAATGTGTATAGACATATATAACAACAGTTACACTATATTTTATTTAGGTAAGTCAGGAAGATTTAATTAAATCTCTGTTCTCTATTTATACCCTCACCCCTCTTCTCTCTCCCCCTCCACGAATCCTTGATTTCACTGTGATATGTTTCATCAATTTGTTTGTTTCTTAATGTACCTATATATCATCTTTCATGCCATCACATGACCTATTTGGAGAAGTCATCTATTATAAGTTTGAAAAACTTACTGACTTATCAATCATACTAATAAAATATTTTTGAACTTTTTTTTTATCAGGCTAAAATGTTCAAGAAGGCTTTTTTTCCTTTCCTTTTTTCTGATTGATACAGACAGTCCATAATGATCATAAAATAAAAATATTGAAAATATATGATAAAAAGAATATCTTGAAAATTTAAATGTACATATACATAATTAGATTATTATGTAACATGATGAAAATAACTAAGCAAGTACATGTCTGCTGTAATTATTGGAATAATATACATGAAGAAAAACTGTGATGACCTGCAATTAATTGAACCTGCAATTTTGAAGATATAGAGGGGTTTGACTGGTGTATAAAAAGAAAAAAAAATTTCATTGAAATATAAGTAATAATAATTATAATATTTCGATGGAGTCAATTGAGAAAAATCAAAAATCATAAACCATAAGCCAAAGCAAAATGTGAAAGAAAACAAGTAATTTTAACATTTAATGAAACATTATTTCACACACATTGTTTGTAGTAAGAATTAATTTCAAATATTGAACTCCCCTAAAACGTTTAAATAAATTCACTTAAAAAAGTTTTGACGATTATCAGCACGCTGAAATTTTGAAAACAATACAAACATTTAAAACGTCAAACTGTTTGTTGTATCACACCCCAAACTCCGAACGGATTCATAGAGACTTGTGTAGTCAAAAACATTGAAAACTTGCCTCAAAACTTCTAAAATTGGGTGCCGCGGCCCGGGGGTGCAGAAGCTATAGCTCGATTGTCACCGATGAGCTGAAAAACAATGAAGAATAATCTTTCATGAACATGACCAATTGGGGCGAAGAATTTGATCTATATTTTTGTCAAAACAATTAAAAGTTACATTGACGAAATTTTCACATGTAAACTTACGTAATGGCCGCCATGTTTGCCGGCGAGGTCTGGGATAAGTGAATCGATTTCGTCGCCGTTTGTGTAGAAAACACATTCTGTTCCGACTTCACCATTCAATGTCTTGTTCTCAGAGACTGGATACCGGAAAACTCCAGCATAACATGAAAATACTACCGTAAAATTGAAGCGTTTTGAGATCGACCAGGTTGTTTACATTCGCAGCATATAGGTCGTGGGTCAAAGTTGAATCAAATGATGAATAAATTTCCCGCTTTGTTGTGATTGGCTTATTTAATGGTATTGCATCATGGGAAAATAGTTGTTTACATACGAGGAATGACGATTATACTTTTCACGTCCTCGCGTTACTTTCCAGTCCCCTCCCCATTTTATCGTATTTGTGAATGATATAATTACTATATTAAGTGACAGAAAAAAACAGTATGACAAATAGGGGGCCTATAGACACGTTGTGTCGTACGCAATGAATCCGCGCGTTTTCTCCATTCTCAAATATACTTCCGGGTTATGGCTTCACATGGCTTCGGCGGACTCGGTATAAATGGCTCATTCACAATGCAATTAACTTGGAAATTAAAAGAGTCTCCTATCACATCAACAATATAACACTTATATATTGTTTGAAGCGCCGTCTAAATGTTGGCTGTTCGCCGACGAAAATACATCGACGTCGAAAAGAAAAACGAAGTCTTGCACAACGAAGCCAAACACGATTTTAACATTCCTACGATCTTTCCGGCACGTTTTCAAACATCAGTTCAAGAAATAGAAATACAAGGTATAAACACACGCTTGTAGTTACTACTTCACAGTTAAACAGTTTGCAGAGTATTTCGTAGCGTCTAAGACATGGCCGATTTTTTTAAACTTCCATTGTGTAGTTTAATTGTTTTCGTTTTACATTTTAATAAATATGTCACTAATATGTCGTTGAAATCTTTCAATTATGTCTTTCTAGCTGTTGGGACTGAAAGTTAAATGCAACAATGACTGAAACAGAAATGTGTTTTATGAATTTTCTGTTTTATATAAGACAGATACGTGGCTTTACATGTCTCTGAATTAGACCAGGTAAATTCACAGAGTTCAAGTTTATTTATTCATTCGTTTAGCTTGTTATATAATTTTTATTTTGCAAATGGCATTCAAAAAAGACATTTTGATGGTTAATTTTATATAAAAAATATCATTAAAAGTATGTCAAATCTGAAAAAAATAATTGAAAAGAACATATTTGAAGTGGGCAATTTTGCAGTATTGAGAACAAGTTCAAGTCCAAATGGGGCACATTTGAGGCACGCTAAAAATAATCAAAGTCTAAAAGTGGAACATGTGAAAAATCAGAGTCCAAATGGGGCACATTTGAGGCACATTGATAAAAATAGAGTTCAAATGGGGCACATTTAAGGCATGTGGAAGAAATCTTTAAGTCCTAATGGAGAACATTAAAAAAATCAAAGTCTAAATGGGGCACATTTGAGGCACATTGATAAAATTAGAGTCCAAATGGGGCACATTTGAGGCATGTGGAAGAGACCTAAGTCCAAATGGGGCACATTTGAGGCACATTTTTAAAATTAGAGTCCAAATGGGGCACATTTGAGGCACATTGACAAAATTAGAGTCCAAACGGGGCACATTTGAGGTATACTTTAAAAATACCCCAGAAGTAGAGGTACATTTTAGCCTGGGTGTTCTAACTTACAAACGTCCAGGTGACGAGAAAGAACATGAGAGGAATGTTTTTGACTTTTGACAGGAGCTGTAGGCAATTCACACTTTTCAATTTGTACTGTTCTTCTTTTTGGATAACAACGCTTTAACTTGTAAGCGAAAAATACATCACTGGCGTCACGAGCAGCAACAATACTAAAAATGTCTTTTAATATTAACGGCTACCAAACTTGTGCTCCTGGTTACAAATAAATACTATGTCCCAATCACCTGCCCTCTGGTCTAGTTTTTAAGTAAGTTGTTTTAGTGCCAAATTTTGTACAGCATGATTTAGCCTCTTTATCTTAATAATTCCAACGTAGGTATCTTGTGATATAATGTGTTGTTTGCCTTACACTGTTACAATGTTTTACCATTTATATATATATATGTCTGTGTTTGTCGAAATACAAGCGCCTGAGAGCTTATACTATGACATGTATATTCAAAGTGAAATAATGATTCTTATATCTTGTATTTTGAAGTAACATGCCTGTCAGCCACTATGCTTTTATCCGATAATTTTAAGATAAAAATGCCCACACACAAGCTTTTAATCACGAACTTTTCCTCGAATGCGGCTATATGTAGTATAATCTTCGGCACGATGAAGCACACAAGTTAAGGTATACTTTTGATGCCGACAAGTATAAATGTATGTAAACTGTAAAACGAAAGTAGGTCTGCACGACCGCAAACATTTAATGCTGATATTTTCGCATAAATGTCAGTTAGTACTTGATGTGATAGCAATGGATTAAACGAGTGTTACCTTTTGTTGTATTCTAGCACATCAGTGTCTCAATACATACGGTATTAATCTGTTTATGTTCGATAAACTTCTTTTTATTATTACTGTCCCGATTATGTTGTGAGGTATTTCCGGGTCACGTTCTCGTATCAAGTGCGCTTCCGGTTACGTCATAAAATGCATTTTTTTCAATTCACAAAATCATGATATTTATTAATTAAAGATAGTTTAAAGAATAAACGAGTTAATAAAAATAATATCAGTACATTGTAAATATTATTTTCTTGAATGTTTGCGAGGCAGACGACGTTTAATCATAATCTCGACACTAGAACATTTTTTCAAAGAAAATGTGTTTTAACATTTGAAATATAAAAGTTTGGAGGGGAAACAAAAAATTGTTCTTTTATGAATTAATGAAAGTGATACAAAAAAGAAATATAGTAAATAATTGATAGTAAATTTATCAAAAACATCATCCTTAGAGAGTATGTTCTGGGCATGATCGTTTAGAAGTTTTGCAATACTTCAAACTCTTTCAAACGCACATCAGCTCGAGATTAGGCCCCTGTTTACAAAGTGGCGACTGGAAGTAGCAAGGCGGATTAAATTGGAACTTCAATTGTGAATATTTCAGCAAGTAAACATTATTCACAAAGCCCATGTGGTCTGTTTATCTAATTTAGTCAATATGTACTCAGACCAGTCGTTGTTTAGCCGCTAGGGTCATTCACAAAAATAGTATTAATATGTTTTACGGCACGGCCGTTAGTGAGGGCGGAGCCAGGTTGTACTGTAAATGTATCGGAATATCGGTACTGTACTCTTTCAAACATTGAGTGAAGTGTTGAATTACTAAATCAGACCTACATGTATAGCTATACAGTGTATATTACAGTTAAGTTTCCTTTCTTGATTTCTTTTTGGCTGACAAGATGTTTGATATCTTGAAGTTTTCCGCCTAGGCGTATGATGACATGACATTGATGTGAGAATGCGAAAGGTTCATTAGACTCTATATAAGTATTTAAATTTGCACCTCTTGAATCCATTGCAAAAATCAAGTGCAGCATATTCTACAAAGACATTGAAATAAAACAAATTAGGATGGGTATTGTTAATCATGTATAAAAGCATAGTTATCTGATTTCCACGAAAAGATATACATATATATATATATGGGGCAAAGAAGTAATTCCAACGGTAGTGTGGACAAGTTTAGGTTGTCAAATTTTCGGAGCGATCCGCTCCTTGCTCAAGACACAGTGAAACGGAACAGTTACATGTACATATACATCATATTACAAGAAGATAGAACTGATATACTGTAATTGAGAATATAGCTATTATATAAAAAATAAAAAATAAAATAGTCCCCTCGGCTAAAGACAGCCGAAGGCAGCAATTAAGTTGAGAACATCGCGGACAAGGAACACTCGCTCTCCCAATTTCGGTTCGTTCCCCAGCGGTGGTGGAAAAAAGAGAGTGATGTCTGATAGGGTTAGTTGTAATCCCTCCGATGGCACGGTGGTTTTCCCCCGTGAGTTTCCTCCACCACGAAAACACCATTTGTTCCCTTAGCGGCGTCGTGATAAAAGCTCCACAGAGCTTATATTTGTTGTTGACAATTGTACACGACGTTAAATAAAGATTATTATTTATTTATTATTTGTTATTATTTATAACGCTGAGGTAGAGGACCTATTCTTGCGTATATATATATATATATATATATATATAT
>NW_018404690.1:175324-186926 GCF_002113885.1 Mizuhopecten yessoensis
TTCGCGCATGGATAAATACAGTGAACACCGTGAATGGGACCTTGACCTCCACGAGGGAGTTATTTTTGGAAGTTAATTCGAACTTTTCTCTTTGCTCATTTTGTGAAGAATCCAGGCGTGAATGTATTTGTTGATTGTATGGGAACCCGACAACAGTCGGTAGATTCTATAACAGCATCGTTATTTGACATGTCGTCTGAAACTGAGGAACCGTGGATCCGAGACGCGTGAAACTGATAGCGTTTGAAGTGAATGATTTTGCGACGGAGTACAGGTTCGTTACACATGTCTGAAATGACGAATGTTTATGTGTGCTGTGACTCATATCAGTAGGTCTGTAACATATATGTCAGTAGGTCTATAGAATATGTGTATTTCAGACATTTATAACGAACCCCTGTTGATCAGTGCAGTGTAACAGACGATATTTCTGATAAATTGCATGAGCGTTAAAATTGTTTCCATTGCCGGCATTGGTGATTTCAACCGATGTGCATTTTGTACGATATTGCAGACCTTGGTCTTGTTTTCGTTGTAATAAAAGTGTTTTTTATTTTATTTTTCTATTTTGCACATAAATTTACAATGACATTATCAAATCTCACAATGCCCAGCGATATTTCAGCAGCCGTCATGTTTATTTACTTTGGATATTGTAGTTCCGGTCAGTGTTGTAATTAATACGCTAAGAATTGTGTCTCGTGCGGCATGGTTATTATGTCTCGTGTGGCATGGTAATTAAAGTCCCATCAACGACACAGCTCTCAAAGAGGCTATATAGTGACAATGCCATGTAAATGTAAATATATATATATATTTACGAATAAGCCCTTTGGATTACTTCAAACTTAACTTCAATGATTTGTATCCAGAGAGAATTTATGCAGAGTATTTTACAATAAATTTTGTCCTTTTTTATGTGTAAAAAAATAATTTGTTCAATGCTATAAAAACTGGATTTATATGAAGTTTCTTTTAAAAATAAGAAGAATATGCGAAATCACAATTTTTGTCATTTTTCAATACCCATCATTCCAGCCAAGAGAGTCAATAGATCTATATATATATATATTGTGGATGAATACATTTGTTTCAGCAACTTACTGACTACATGTTTTATATGTCTCTGCTTTATGTATAGTTTTAGCAATAGAGAAAATGTATTGTTTCCTCAATTTGAAATTGAATCAGTTCAGCACATAAAAGTGTGTGTTTTTTTTAAATCGTGCAGATTTGTAAAACAGCAGATTTTCTTTAATGAGTAAAAAAATAGCTGTGAGATAGTAATCGAAAATGAAAATGTTACAGTATGGATTCAATTTTTTTTTCTGTTTTTTTTTCGTGCAAAATATCAATTAAAAAATTCTTATGAAAATACTTCTATGTTTTTTTATCCTATCATTTTGCGTCACCGTGATAAACTCATATATAAATATATTACCACTGCAATCTCTACCCAGAGTTGTCGTAGGGAGTGCAAGGACCGTAACTCTGCGTGATAGTCTCGTTCAACCAGAATCTTGTTGTCTGCGCAAGCGTCTGATTGACCGAGACTACACTGCCGATACAATAATTTTTCGACCATTCAGAACTAGAGCAATATAGCCGGTAACGTTATGTCAAGAGAGTTTACATCTTTAACCGGAAAATATCTACTATTTAAGTATCCTTTAGTCAGATATAAGTTTTAAATCTTACAAAAATGTAACGTTTGTTCGAGATTCGGCAAACGAGAACTTGTTTCGAGATCAAGATGGCGGAGACTACAGCGCGTGCGACTGGCGGCCATGTTAAGACAAGTTTTTCAGTTCCATAGGTATTGTGAATAATCTTTATTTTTCTTACATACGTGTTACCTATAGGGAGAGTTTTGTTCTCACGGGCCCTTCAGGCCCGTGAGAGAGCTCCGCCCTCTATTATATAAACTTATTGTAATTATATACCGCACCATCCACCCAAGACCATTTTATACTGCACCTGGGTTGTTGGAGTTGTGTGGGCAGGAGTAAAACACTTTCTTTGATATTTCATGCGAGCGATGACTTCGATGATGGAACCCCGGCCGCCTGCTTGGAAGGCCGAAGTATTAACCATCGACCAATCCGCTCATGACTATACCAGTAGTTTATCAATCATAGGTATTCTACTTTTTAGCTGATACTGATATGGTGTGTTTCTGTTCGTGCTCTGGTACTTGATCCAACGCATGGAATTTAGTACCGTTGGGTTAAAACACTACACAACTCTATACATTTCATAAATGACAACGGTTTATTGAGTAGTTATTTCACTCATTTATTTCATTCAAGTATAATATCGCAATCCATTACATTGTTTGCGCCTAGAAGCGTTTAAGCTGCATACGCTTTCTTCTTGAAGAACTTTCATTATGAAGTCCTCTCTTTTAATCATACCTGTAAAAGTAAAGTGAAAACCAATTAAAAGCAGTAATTAAACAGACATAAATTGTAAATGTAAACAAAAAGTATTACAAATGATAAATTGTTTTACCATATTCTAGACTTTGACCAACAAACTTATTAATTTAGCAAACATAGTGTAATTGTAATTCAGGTAAGCGATGAATACAAATTGAAACCAATAACTGGTATATGAATAGCAGGAATACATTTTGATTGGTTAGATATGTCTCTTATTGGTATTCATAAGGTAAGCGATGAATACAAATTGAACCCAAGTACTGTTATATGAATAGTAGGAATACATTTTAATTGGTTAGATATGTCTCCTATTGGTATCTTACATTGAATTAATAAATCGATCGTGGGGAACTACCCGTGGTGGTGGATACCAGTACAACATACTCTTCCATGTCCTCCACACTTTGAATGACAAAATCTTTTTATATCAATCGCGGGTGGTTTACATGGACTGGTGATACATTGGCAGTGGAGTGGACGTTGAAAACCTGCATCAGTAAAAACATATTAAAACCCACTGTAGTGTCATTAGGAAAACTCACAGAAGTGCCAACTTAGAGGAAAGGTGAATGTGAAAAACTAATGTGATTGCACATATATAAGTTTCTAACATATGTAGTATCCTAAATATTAATGGCACTGAATAACCCAGCTGTTTCGTCTTTTGTGGGAATCATATATAAATGAAGCACAGGTTAAAACATATTCCGCAGTATAAACATCCTTTACAACGCAGTATCAACACTCAAGAAAAGAAAAGAAATCATAGTGTCAACTCACAAATGTGTCATAGTGTCAATACACAGAAAACATTTACCATAGTGTCAGCACACAAATACGTCATAGCGTCAATACGCAGAAGGCAAAAACCATAGTGTCAACACACAAATACGTCATAGTGTCAATACGCAGAATTCATAAACCATAGTGTCAATACACAAACACGTCATAGTGTTAATACGCAGAAAACAAATACCAAAGTGACAACACACATATACATTGTACAAGTGTACGTCACAGTGTCAATACTCAGAAAACATACCGTAGTGTCAATACACAAATACGGCAAAGTGTCAATACGCATAAAATACATACAATATGATGTTAATTATCACAAACAAATAATAACAAAGTGCCAAATAAATACACCATGATATAAACAGCAAAAACATAAATTAAATTGTCAACACACAAATATACCGTAGTATCAACACTGTAGGAAACATATACCACAGTGTCAACATACAAATGCAACCCAAATACATACACAAGATATATCAACACAAGATTGTAGCACCTATAAAGTTATAATACAGGATTCAAATAAAGTTATAATACAGGATTAGTTCAAACGAATGAATTCGTATTCATGGAAAATATTCAAGAAAATAAAGGAGTTAAGTCAAAGCGAAAATACAACCACGGGAACCGAAGAGATATACAGAACAAACAAACAAAGAAACATCTACAAAAAGCGTTGAAATGAGTTTGCGGTTGTATCAAAACACAACAGTTAAATGTGCTTATATTGAGATATGAAGTGGTTTTCAACATGCCATTCGTTGAATAACTTTTTGCCGTTCAATAAACATTTACTACAAGATTACAAGACAAAATTATCTATGGACATTCGAAAATAGCATTTACTACATTTAGACATGTAATTAGAGATAAGAGAAGATATTACACAACATTTTGATAAATGTTAAAACAAAAATCAAAACCAAAGAAAATAGTCTTGAATATACTCTAACCTATCATAAAATTAAAAAAATAGCAGCATATTGTCAATATTTCCATATCATTTATTTGATTAAAATCGTGTTTAGTTCCAAATGTGAACAATTGGAGGATATATTATGGTGTGTGCAGTAATAACAAATATATTTAACGAGTGTGGCTAATATTTTGATATTAATATTATGCGCAGCACGAGTGGCTAAAATATCAAAATATTAGCCTAACAAGTGAAATATATTTGATATCACTGAACATACCATTAAAGTTTCTGTTTATTACATTTTTAAAGCATAAACACATAAAATAAACGTTTTCTGCTATTTTTTGTATGATTGCTTATGAAAATGTTTTTAATTGAATATAAATGTAAATAATGAAGTGTGTATACCAAATATTTACCATAACAACCAGTTATTTTACTGTCGTTTCATTTAAATCTGAACAAAAAATCGGTGCTTTTGAATGCAGGGAATAAATTTACCGTTATAATTGGTCAATACCAAAAAGTGATATTTTAACATTGTGGAAATATCACTTTTGTTATTTGTCACAGTGTGAAAGACATCAGTTTTATCAAGTTAACAGAATCCGATATTTCACTAGCAAAAATGTAAAAAAAAAACACTATATTTCATCAGTACATTTGATTTGGTAATTAAGTATTAAAATATTACGAAGTAAATTTATTCCAGATTTGTTTTAGTGTATATGTATGTAGGACATTTGTCACGGATTAGTTTATCAAGATTGATAGTTACGTATACATTATTCATGTAGAACGTAACATTTAATTAAATATCCAGTATCGCTACGATATTAACTCGAAGCATTACATTCACACCGTTTGTAACATGTAGTGAAAACATTGTAACGCTAACACTCACCGTCTACCGGGGCAGTACCAAGGAACATCAGACCTACGGTCACCAACAAAATGGTGAATACTAGTTGGCGATTCATCTCCGTTTGTAACATGTAGTGAAAACATTGTAACGCTTACACTCACCGTCTACCGGGGCAGTACCAAGGAACATCAGACCTACTGTCGCCAACACAATGGTGAATACTAGTTGGCTATTCATCTCCGTTTGTAACATGTAGTGAAAACATTGTAACGCTAATACTCACCGTCTACCGGGGCAGTACCACGTAACATCAGACCTACGGTCGCTAACACAATGGTGAATACTAGTTGGCTATTCATCTCCGTTTGTAACATGTAGTGAAAACATTGTAACGCTAATACTCACCGTCTACCGGGGCAGTACCAAGGAACATCAGACCTACAGTCGCTAACACAATGGTGAATACTAGTTGGCTATTCATCTCCGTTTGTGACATGTAGTGAAAACACTGTAACGCTAATACTCACCGTCTACCGGGGCAGTACTAAGGAACATCAGACTTACGGTCGCTAACACAATGGTGAATACTAGTTCGCTATTCATCTCCGTTCGTAACATGTAGTGAAAACATTGTAACGCTAACACTCACTGTCTACCGGGGCAGTACCAAGGAACATCAGACCTACGGTCGCTAACACAATGGTGAATACTAGTTCGCTATTCATCTCCGTTCGTAACATGTAGTGAAAACATTGTAACGCTAACACTCACTGTCTACCGGGGCAGTACCAAGGAACATCAGACCTACTGTCGCTAACACAATGGTGAATACTAGTTGGCTATTCATCTCCGTTTGTAACATGTAGTGAAAACATTGTAACGCTAATACTCACCGTCTACCGGGGCAGTACCAAGGAACATCAGACCTACTGTCGCTAACACAATGGTGAATACTAGTTGGCTATTCATCTCTATTTGCTGATAACTTTCTTGGTCTCGATTAATGGGCTTCGTTGTGAGTATTTATAAGCCAGTAAAATATGCACAATGACGTTCATCAACATTTTTAACATTTTGCAGTCGATCCGTTATACATACAAATGAAGATTGACTATGTGTCGATATATGCAGACATTTTTGTCAAAACAGCTTTTTCCGCGATGATAAACAGTTATAACAAAAGAAATATCCGTATGAATCCAACAAATTGGTTAATTCATCTTGTATCAGGTTTTTTCCTTTAGAGATGTTTCCTGTTAGGTACGAATTAAAAACACGGAGAACATGTCTTGAATGGTATATTTCATGTTGAGAACGAGAAGCAAGAATTTCGTGTCGATACACAGTATGTATGTGAGTGTGTGTGTGTGTGTATGAGAGAGAGTGTACTTCTGCTAGCGATGCACATTGTGATTTACATATAATAGAAAACGTGTTTGTGTAGAAAATGGTTAATGACAATTTGACAGAAAAAGGATATCGTCACTTAGCCTAATAGTTGACCTTAATAAAGGTAACCCCCTTCTTAGTTCACTTAGTTTGACATTTACATACTTATCATTCCATACTCATAAGCAAACTCATTAAAGATAATTAATGTTCGTTTCAACCTAGTTTGTTGGGGACTAGAACCGAAAACTGCACCTAACCACTAATTTTCATTGGTAAAATCGGAAGTCAAGTGTTCGAATCCTGACATGTTCATATTAAAATCTGACTGTCAGAACACTGATGTTGTTTTGTTTCTCCACGTGGTATGTGATTTTTTCAGATCGATTTATTTCAGCTATTTCATGTTCCCAATTCTTACAGTACATCACTTTTCGAAGTTTCATATTTCAGGTACTTTTTTATCGTAATCAGCATTTGTGAGAATTCCTGCTAGTTGTGGTGTAAACTATTGTGAACACGACCCTTCACACAAACATGCAAGAAAACGTAGATTTCCTGTCAACACATGGACTTGAAGTTTTTTGGTAAGCAATATGACAATATCGTGAAAATGTATTTAATCATCTTGGTATTTTAAAATATTTCCATGTTTCATACTTATGTTGTGTCTTTCTTATGCCATACCAGTTACAGGTGCAGAGGGTTCGAAATGTCGTATGTTAACAAATAACGTGTTAATATTTAAATAATGATTATATTCTCTTTCTTTTGCAATGTCAAGTTCTAGCAAGGTGAAATATTAGATGAAGGTGTATAGGTGATAGTGTGTCATTCTTGACCACTTTTGATATTTTAAATGTTTATTTGTGTCCGTTATGTGTTTCTTTTGTGTGTCTTTTCTCTGTGTTCAGTTCTTGATTTCATCTCTTGTGTCAGACATCACGCCGGGCAAATACTGTTACTGCTGTGTAGTTTCCGTCGGCCAATTTTCACTGCCTGCTGTAACTCCATACATTGTTGTATTCATTGTAATTTCTGAAACAGTTTTGGAGGGAATTGAGATATTATCTGCCAATTGCCAGGGCCTTGGTGACAAGGTTAAGCGCAGAGATGTTTTTACTTATTTAAGAGATAGGTAATACAATATCTACTGTCTGCAAGATACTCACTTTACCGAAGAACAGGGAGAAATCTTACTGAGTGAATGGGGCTATAACTGCTACTTTAATTCTTTTAAATCTATTGCAAGGGGGTATCAATACTTATCAATAATAATTTTGAAGTCAAGGTGATAAAGAAAAAAAAAAGACTTAACAGGGAATTTTTTGGCATTGGGTCTAGAAATTGAAGGTAAGAAAATAACTTTAATTACATTGTATGGTCCAAACCCTGACAACCCAACTCTTTATGATAAAATAGAAGAAACTCTCTATGAGTTTAAAAATGATAGCTGTTTTGTTTGTGGGGATTTTAATTTAGTTCTTAATCCTGATTGAGATTGTGATAAAAACTATAAAAATGATAATAATCCAAAGGCTCGTGATAGGGTATTAGAAATATTAGATAACTTTGATTTAGTAGATGTTTTTAGAGAACAGCATGCTGACATTTCCAGATATACATGGCGTAGGAGTAAACCTATCAAGCAGGCTAGGTTAGATTTCTTTTTGGTTTCTAGGAACTTATTACAAAGTGTAGATGAGACAAGTATAGATCCAGGTTACAGATCAGACCATTCTTTCCTAAAAATATGTTAAAATTTAACGGATTGAAAAAAGGTAAAGGTTAATGGAAGCTAAATAGTTCCTTATTACATCACCAGGAATATCTTAATATAATTAATGATATTATTAAAACAGTTAAATTACAGTACTGCCTTCCTATATACAATCCTGAAAATATTGATGATATACCTGATTCAGATTTAAAGTTTGTTATTTTTAGAAACAATTTTAATGGAAATTAGAGGTAAGTCAATTTTATATTCTTCCTATAAAAAGAAACAGTTTTGTGCAAGGGAAAAGACCTTAATAGATCAAATACAGGAACAGGAAATTGAGAATAATGTAGACGTAGTCAAATTACTTCAGAAAAAAAAGGAATTGGAAAAGATTAGAGTACATAGGATAAAAGGGAGTATAATCCGTGCAAAAGCCTTATGGATTGATGAGGGTGAAAAACCTACCAAGTATTTTTTTAATTTAGAAAATAGACATTTTATATCAAAAATCATTCCAAAGTTACAACGGGAGAATGGGGAATTTTTAACTAAACAAGTAGTTGTATTAAATGAGGTGAATTTTTTTATGAACAATTGTATTCTGTCGATAATGAAGTCGATGACATAGATTTGGATGAATTTCTAGAAGATTTTGATGTTCCAATTTAAATGTTGAAGAAGCAGTCAGTTTTGGATGTATTATTACACTTAAAAAAGCATCTGAAACACTAAAGAATATGAAAAGTAATAAGAGCCCAGGCTCAGATGGATTCACATCGGAATTTTTTAAATGTTTTTGGAATCAGTTAGGTAATTTTGTGGTTAGGGCATTAAATTATGGTTTTTCAAACAGTCAGCTGTCTATTACATAACGTCAGGGAATAATTACTTGTATACCTAAGGTTAATAAATCAAAGTATTTTATAAAGAATTGGAGACCTATTTCTCTATTAAACATTGTATACAAAATTGCTTCTGGATCAATAACAAGTAGATTAAAATTAGTTTTACAAAAAATTATAAACTCTGATCAAACAGGATTTATATCGGGACGTTATGGAGGAGAAAATACTCGCCTGGTTATGACATTATGCAATATACAGAGGAAAATGATATCCTTGAAATGTATTAATGGTTGATTTTGAAAAGGCATTCGATTCTGTCTCTTGGAAATTCATAGACAAAATACTTAGATATTTTGGATTTGGAAACGATATCAGAAATTGGGTCAAAGTTTTACACTGTAATTCAAGTTCTGCTATAAACCAGGGGGGTAATTTATCAGCATTTATCAAAGTAAATCCTTGTTGTCGTCATGGAGATCCCATCGCTCCATATATTTTTATACTATGTGCAGAAGTATTAGCAATCCGCCTTAGAAACAATAAGAGTATTACTGGTATAAATGTTAACAAATGTCCCATCTTAAACTCTCAGTATGCAGATGACACTTCTCTGGTATTAGATGGTTCGGAAAAATCACTGAAAGGGGCGGTCGATGAACTAAATATTTATGCAAAAATATCTGGTCTTAAAGTAAATGCAGGTAAAACTGAAGTTGTCTGGATAGGCAGTAAAAAATACAGCAATGATGTTCTCCTTCCAAATATGAATCTTAGATGGGGAGTTAATAAATTTACTCTTCTTGGGATAGATTTCCATGCAGATCTTTACAAAATACCTAAAATGAACTTTGATAAAAAAAATAGTTAAACTTAAAGCTCTTATTAAGAGCTGGAGTAGAAGGTTGCTCACACCTATTGGTAGAATTAATATCATTAAATCTTTATTAATTTCTCAGATGAATCATCTGTTTATTTCCTGACCTAATCCATCTGAAAAATTTATAAAAAAGCTCAATTATGTTCTTTTCAATTTTTTATGGAATAGCAAATCTGATAAGATTAAACGGTACATAATAATTCAAAATTATCAAGAAGGTGGGCTAAAATGGTTAATTTAATGTCTTTTATTGAAGCTCTGAAACTTAGTTGGATAAAAAAAAAATTAGATCAGAAGGTAAATGGGAAAGCATTTTAAAATCTTGTGTAAATCCTCATATCTTGGCTAACTCAGGAAACGAGTACTTAATAAAATTCAAGGAAATTGCAAAATGTTTTTGAAGGTTGTGTTTAGGGCATGGTATAAATTAAGAGCAAAAGAGGAGCTGTTTAAAAATGAGAATTTTGCCCTACTGAAGACACCCTTATGGTATAACAAAAATATTTCCGTTGGGAATTAAGTTGTTTTTTATCGTAAGTGGTTTAAAAATGGGAATATGATAATTAATGATTTGTTGAAAAACAACACAGACTACTCTTTCTTGTCTTTTAAGGAATTTTGTGATCTACATGGTACAATAACTAATTATCTAGAATATCATGGCTTGATAACAAGCATAAAGAATTATCTGAAACAACTTAATTTGCCAAACAAAAATGTGATATACCCAATTATACCGTTACATCTTGTAATAATTTTAAAGAGGAAAAGGGTTTTCAAGACTTCAATAATATACTTATCAGAAATAATGCATCACTAACTGCTCAAACAAAATGGGGGACCATATTCGACTATAATCAGAAAACTTTGGGGAAAATGTATGCTATTCCTTTCAGGGTAACAAAAAATACAAAATTGCAATGGTTGCAATTTAGAATTAATCCTTATATTTTAACAACTAATTCTTATTTATACAAAATTGGACTTGTAAATAACCCACACTGTGTTTTTTGTATCATAGAAAGGGAGACAATTACCCACGTTTTATGGGAATGCAGGGAAGTACAAACATTTCTGAGCAATTTTGAAAGTCTTTTAAGTTCTCTGACTATTCCTTTCTCACTAAATAAAGAATCAATGATCTTTGGTTTTATCAACCAAACTGGAATTTATATCAGAATTAATGATGAAATTACTCTGTTCATAAAACAATATATATACAAAACCAGATGTTTTCATAAGTCACTTAGTATGACGGCTTTAGTCAATTCGATTGAAGATTACTATAAGGTTCAGAAATATATTGCTCGTGGTAAAGGGGAACAATGTCTTAAAAGATTTACTTCTGAATGGGAAAAATGGTTAAAATTAGTAGAGCTTGACCTCACCTAACCCTGAGTCATGACTATTTATTTTAGGTTAGTAGGTGTTACTCTCTTGCTTACTCCAACCCCTCCTATTTATGTTTACAAGCAGGTCTCTATTCAATTAGAATAAGTAGCAATGACTGCTGATGCAGGTAAACATGTACAGTGTAAGTCAGATTTGTGATTTTTGAACGATGCAGGCTGAGCCAACTTATTACTATCTTTCTTTGATGGTTAAATACAGGACCAAATGTACTTTAAAAAACAAAATATTGACAAAAACTCACAGCAGTTATTTATTTTATTTATTTTCTTCTCAATTTTGGCAGTCTGATCTCTCTCTCTCTCTCTCTCTCTCTCTCTCTCTCTCTCTCT
>NW_018404690.1:187296-234459 GCF_002113885.1 Mizuhopecten yessoensis
CTCTCTCTCTCTCTCTCTCTCTCTCTCTCTCTCTCTCTCTCTTAGTGCTCTTTGTCCATTTATTTGTCTCTCTATGTGTGAAAGTGTGTGAAAATTGAATGTGTCTTGGTGATTGTAAAAAATCATCATCAGATGATGAGGATGAGGATGATGATGATGATGAGGATAATTTCAATACTTGATATGTGTGAATATGTGGAGGTGTGTTGATGTGATGTTTTGTATAATGTACATGTTCTGAAAATCTTTAAAAAAAAAAAAAGTTCTAGCTAGGTAAATTTAATGTTCATGTTTTCCTACTGTACCATTAAAGTTCTGAATGCCAACCAAATGTGTACATTAAAATCTTGTCCTTGACATCTAGTACAATAAGAGTGTTTGGACCCCGATTTCCAGATAGGCGCATATATGACTCTGTCTTCGAAAAAGTTTAAGCCAGATATTTTCAAAATAATGTTCATTTGGGATTATTGCATAACTATTGTTTTTTTGAGACAATCCTCGAACAAGTTACCGCTTTTTGCTCTTATATTTTATGTTTGTAAAATTAATATGGATATATACACTTTGTAATTCATAAGAACAAGGCTAAACGGAAGACACATGATTGATTGCACATTGCCAATTTAGTAGTAAATGCGGTTTGCCGAATATGAATGAGGTAAGATACCCAAAGGTCATCGTGTCCGTTTCACAAAGATGGCATCTCTCGCTCTTGGTTGTTATTTATGATGGTTTTATTGTTATCAAGTGGAGAGTATGATAAATTATGTAATCGGGTTTTGGTTTTATATAGTATTTTTGATAAAAATTACATCAAAACTAATTCCTGGCTCTAGGCAGCCACGAGGTCGACGACAGGAATTTTGAAGGAACGTCGGTACATTTTGTTAAACTTAAATTAAAGTTAGGAATGCCACAGTATCAGTTACAACTGTATAATCGCGAACAAGAGTTTCGATCTGATTTTTCTAAAAGAGGTTTCCGCCCTTCTATACAACATGTAATAGAAAAGCAACTAAAATATTGTATTTGACTTAGATTTACTCCCCCTGTTATGTTATCAACCATTCTTTACTGTTTCTATATTATTTGTAGCCAATACATGTGACACTCAATTCCATGTCGTTCATGTATTATTCCTAGATTTCAACATTGGTTAAGGATAGGTTTTGAAATGAAAAGGTCCTGAGCTTGACCATAACAGGTTTTTTTTAATATTTAAAACAAAAATCATATTTGTATTTTTTAACAGTTGAATTTCGAACAACTATAATTGTATACTGTAACGTAACATCTTTATTAATATTTCTTTCGAATGTTTCACAATAGTGGAAATAATGGTAATTTAGTGTAATGTGTTTGTACCACTTTCAAACTTTCGTCCTTCAGCGGTAAACTTCATATTATCCCAGTGTAGATTTAACTGTACACGTGATTGTAATGTACGGTGCTCTGTTCACTAATGTTCGCTGTCATGACGGAGGAGGAATCAGGCGAGAGCTAAACTAATGCAAAAATTAAATATATCGTTAAATATACATTGAAGCCATTTATTATAATTTATATATTACATAGTCAATGAGTCTTTCCGTGGACCAAATTAATGAAACCGAACTTAACGACATTGTGAGTCGAATAGGTAACCTCTTCACAAGGTCAGCTAATAAGGCGTTCGGTAGAAGATATCCAGACTTGACAAGAGTAATAAATGTACAACTAATAAACCATGGTATACTGGAAAATGTAGAAAACTGAGAAATGAGTTTCACTTGGCCAAGATTAAGTATAAATCAGTGAGAAATAAAAGTAAACAATATAGAAAAGAAATGAATAGGTGTTTTAAGGAATATCAGCATAAAATGGAAAGGGATATAAGGGAATCTGCAAATAGTTACCCCAAAACACTATAGAATTTATTAAATAAATGATCTGGTAAAGCTAAATCCAATAAAGCTGACATACCAATAAATGAATTTTTGAGTATTTCAAAAAGCTGAACAATTCCACTGATGACCGGGATGATGATAACATATATTTTCTCGAAAAGGAAAATAATACTTTTTACCAGATACTAGACGAAGATATTTCAGAGGAAGAGGTTATACATGCGGTAAGTAATTTAAAACATAACAAAGCATGTGGAAATGATGACATTTTAAAAGAGCATATCAAGAGTACATTAACTAACTTTATGCCGTTACATGCATATACAATGTAATTTAACAGTATATTAAATACTGGATTAGTCCCAGACTCTTGGACAGTTGGAATAATTAAGCCTATTTATAAAAAATAAAGGAGAAACTTGCGACCTGGAGAACTATAGAGCTATAACTCTAGTGTCTTGCTTGGGGAAAGTGTTTACTCATATCATCAATAATAGATTAACTAAATTTCTCCCTCTCAGGCAGGGTTTAGAAAAGGTTACTCGACAACTGAAAATATTTTTATGTTACACTTATTAATAAACATATAGTTTGCCCAAGGGAAAAGGTTGTATTGTTGATTTTCGAAAAGCGTTCAACACGGTTTGGCGAGCGGGATTATGGCAAAAGATGTTAAAAAGGTGACGAAAATGGAAAAGTTTTTAAGGTTATCCAAAACATATATTTTAATACCATGTCATGTGTTAAAAATGGAAATGAAATTTCGGAATTTTTCGTTTGCAATGTCGGATTAAAACGGGGAAAATGTATCCCCATTTTTGTTTCCCCTGTACCTGAATGATCTTGACGATATTTTAAACCAAAATGATGTTGCATATCTTAATGATGTAGAAAGACTCTGTCAAATTAACATTGGAATGTATCTTAAACTATTTTTAATACTGTATGCGGATGATACTGTGTTAATGGCTGAGACATCGGAGGGGTTACAACATGCCCAGACTGTGTTTCAAAACTATTGTAGAAGTTGGAAGTTGACTATTTATGTAATGTAAAGAAAACGAAAGTCGTCATCTTTGAAAAAAGAAAACGTAGACAACAATATGTGTTTAGATTGAATGAAGAAAACATCTAAGTCCAAATTCTTATTCATATCTGGTCATATTATTTATTAGCAATGGTACATTTAGTAAAGCAAAAACAAAAATAACTGAACAAGCTAAAAAGGCACTATATGCATTGTACAAGAAAATAAGAAATATCCCATTGTCTGTTGATTTGCAACGTAAGTTATTTGATTCCCTTGTTTCACCGATCCTATTGTATGGTTGTGAGATATGGGTATTCGAAAAGACTATTCCCATAGAAAGAATGCATTTGCAATTTTGTAAAAGAATCATGAATGTGAAAAATTATATTCCGAGTTACATGATTTATGGAGAAACCGGGAGATATCCTCTGGAAGTAGAAATCAAGACAAGAATGATCATGTTCTGGTTTAAATTGTTAAATGACGGGAGCAAGTTATCTAGTCTGAAATTTAAAATGACATATGTTTTATAGTCAAATGAACAAATGAATAACTACATAAAAGACATATCAAACAAGTTAGGTTTTAGCAATTTGTGGATTTTTCAAAATACATGTACTATGAATAGAAATCATTCAAAGCTGTAGTTAAACAGCGGTTAAAAGATCAATTTATACAGGAATGGTTCCAAGAGATAGAAAACTCTTCTCGTGGTAAATTCTGCTCCATATTTAAGACAAACTTTCAGTATGAATCAAATCTAAAAAAACTTAATGAAAAAGATAGGAAAATTATTTGTAAATTTCGAACGTCTAATATAAATTTCCCAATAGAGACTGGACGCTGGAATGCAACTCCAAAATCAGATAGAATACATGTATGTCCTTTATGTCAAACAGGTATAGATGATGAACCACATTATTTGTTTAAATGCCAAAATACTTATATATCATCAATAAGAAAAATATATATCCATAAGTATTACACTACAAACCCAACAATTTTAAGCTGAAAGGAATGATTTCTATTTGTAATTTAAATGCTTTACCTAAAATAAGTCGTTTTCTAAAGAAAAGAATTAAGGCGTTAAGTGACATAAGCTAAATGTAGTGTTATTATTCTGTAACATTATATATGTACATGTTGTATATGCAATATATACTCACTTTGCTATGTAATTGAAATGTATTAAAATGTTGACCTCTTGTAACATACCTCGTGTGTCATGAGTGTTAAAATAAAACTTGAAACGTAGTGATTGAAATATGCTATATAAACCTCAATTCGTTACCGTAATGATTCTAGTATATGTTATATAGAAGTAAGTTGGTTACTATGGTACAACTGTAGTTATTATATGATATATAGACACTGAGGTGTAACTTTGGAAATTATAATATATTTTATAGATCTCGAGTCGTTATTGTGGTGATTATCATATATTTTGTAGCTTAGTACTTATTTTAGTTAAAGACCTGGAGTACTTCCTATTATGAGTAAAATTTTGTTTTCAGAAACTGTATATGATTAAATATTACCTGCTACACGTAGCCTTATGTTTACTTGAAATCTTATTTTTGAAATGAATATGTCCTTGGAAAGAAACGAAATAAATTACAGACATAAAGTAATTTCAAAACATTCTAATTCTACAGAATATACAATACACCTAGCTGTATGTCGTTAGTGTGTTTTACTAATGATAGATTACCACAGTAAAACATATGTGTATCTAAAATATTTAAAAAAAAAAAAAAAAAATCTTGTCAGGAAATAAATGTTAAATTACAAGTGTAATGACGCCAGTGTTCTGCCCTGATTTATACATATACACATATAACACATTGCACTTACTGAACTCCAAACACATTGTATGGAAAGCATTCTTTTTTCTGTTGATCTTAATATTTCCATTTTCATTATTAAAGTCAATTTCAGATTATGTTATACAACTGATAATCATTCGTTATATAATAACAGTTGCTTTACATATGTATTCATGAAACCGCTCTCGTGCACATATTCAGTGATAAATTTGTGAAAAACTATACTTTGTCATTGACCTGAAAGAATTTAGGAGAGTGTTGGAGCTAAATACCATGTTTGATTTTTACAGTTGACTTTCGGACCGTGTAACATGACTTTGAGCCAGCCACAAGAAACCAGGTTTACGCATAAAATCCATGTTTAAGCACGATCACGGTTTCATGAAACCGGGTCCAGGTAGCTCTGTCCATTAAAATGTTAGTATATGTACAACAATATATCCATGGTTTGGAATCCCGGCCTAACCTCACCGATCTTTTTTTTTTCACACAAAGATAGTTGTATTCATGCCGAACAAAATGTTTCCAATGTGTTGTTGTAGTTTTGGTAGTGGTGCGGGGGGTTTCTTAAGTAATAGTAGTTAAAGGAGGTATGTTATTCCATCTTCACCGTCAAATTCATTTGGTAGTCTTGGCATTTAATGTCATGTTTCGTCATTAGAAAACAAGATCAATGTTAAACATTATCAACATAAAAAAGTGATATTAACAACCATTAATATTTAATAAGTCCGCAACACCTATCTCTTTTACAGTCCCTCATATACATTATTTGTTAGTATATATATTTGTCTGTGTGCGTTGAAAGAACACGTGTATCTGTAAAGCAATAACGCTTTACAGATCTACGTGTTACTGATTATTTCTTTTCTTTTCTTTAAATATATACCGACTAATGAGTGAAATATATTGTGTGGAGGATTGACGGCAAATACGGTATCATGAACGTAGTTTGCAAAGATCATATTCTATGGTGCTCGGTAGCGCCAACAGCGTTCCTACAAACGTATACGCCGTCAAATAAAGATCAATCCTCATATTTACATAACAAATAATGTTCAAATGCTATACAAAGAACAACGGTAGCCGTGGTTGTTAAGATTATATATTTCCAGTGAACCTACATCGATATGAATTGGTAAATTAAGAAAATACACAGTGAACAACACTATTTTTTCTTCTTTTAATTGCTTTAAAATAGACGTTTTTAGCTAAGTATAATTAGTAGCATTTCTAGCATTTGTATTCATTTATAACGGTCGTTATGTATCCGAATTGACACACTGCTCTGGTAGTGATGCAACTTTTGAATGAAAACAACACAAATGGAACAACCTACTGTGTTAAATATGTACAAAACCGTACTGCTGCATCAGCAAAATGTCCTTATCTGCTTAACGATATTTAGGTCCTGAATATGAACTCAATATACCTTCTCATGTATTTAGGGGGAATATTTCCTGAAATTACATGTATTCTAAGTAAATACAGTGTAAATATAATTCATTTGATCCTATCCTGTTGAAATTGGGGTCTCAAAGCGCCTTGAAACTAATTTGATATGAACTGCTTCACAAATTTGTCTCAAGTAATATCGATGATTATACCTAACGAAGGATAGGATAGACCCATTGAGGTTTATATCTCTAGGGGTTTATACCCTATTGACTCAACAGAACAGGATTCAATCCTAATTTGGCCTAGAAAAATACCACATGAATTGATCAATGTCTTCCTTATGGGAGTTCTCCAGTGACCTTGAGTAAAAACGATCGTTTGGTTTATGACGTGTATACACGAGACACACGAATACGTTACTTCCGCTACTGATAATAGATCGTGGAAGCTTTGGAATAAGGTAAAGTAAGCAATATAGATTGTGTTTAATTCAAATATTTGTGCACTTTTCCATGATAACAGTCACACTGATCATCGATCTTAAAGCGAAAACGATACAGCAATGTGTATGGCTTGAATATATAAACATAATAGGAGGACCATCGATGGTCTAATAAAGTAAACCTGGACTTTGCTTTGTCGATTGTATTTATATGTTCACTTCCGGATATATAAAGGCTGCGCTGGTGTGGTCAATGATACTAAATGTATGAACTATCATGTATAGATATCCGTTAAACAGTACAACGATGAAGCTCGCTATGGAAGGAGGGGAGAAAATAGTTCGGGTGTTAAGCACTTGGCTTTTCCTTTCCACAGGTACATATTATTGGATTTCGGTACTGATTGTATATTTGCTGCGGAACTAGCTTTTCGGTTGGTATAGTAACGTAAACTTTGGTTTCAACATGGCCTAATGTTTATGATTATGCTCCCAGGGATGCCCTATTGTTTAATGGGCGATATCCCGAGTCTCATTTCGAGGCCGTGATCAAGTGCTTTTAGTAAGTATAAACTTTATTTATGTTACAACCATTAAGAAACAAGTCATTTCAACGTTTTTTAATCACTCATGTTGGCCAAGATACTAATGCGCTGGGGTCTTAATGTCGGAGGACACCGGAGCAAACCTACGTAGTCGGGTAGGTGAACCCCAAACCAATTCACGTCTGATCGGGGAATCGAACCCCGGTCGCCTTAGTGGAAGGCGAGTGCGAAATACACTGCGCCACCGAACCACAATAAACAAGTAATTATCTTCATGGTTCATTCTGTTATTGATCTTGACGTGGAATTATGGTTTTGTTCACACTTTGGTCTTCTTTCTTTCTTGAAACATTGACGGAAGACATTTTATGATTTGACACGTACAGGTGATGCACGACATACCTACTCGTCCATTGCACATCGTATACCTTCGGATTTTTGTGGGAGCTACACGTTATCAAGCCCCCAAACGAGTCGGATGATTTATATCATTTGCTTCTTTGCTTACTATTATTATTGTTCCCATTTCTTCCGCAAAATAGTTTCCAGGCTTTCCATCAGAGAATACTTGCCGTGGACTATTGAAACCTCACGTGGAATTGGTTGACGTGGGTAGATGTGCGTAGCGCGTTTTGTTTTCCGATCGGCCATCAAACATCGCTACCATAGCCTCTGATTGATTGACACATTTATGGATGTAAGCCAATGTGATGCCAAAGGTCCCTCTTGGTGCCTTTTTTTTTGTTCAAAATTAATATCAAAGTGCATTATGGTATTGCATGCTTTATGGCTACTACGGGATAGTTTGGGGAAATCCTTAACGGTCCCCGTACCGTTAAAATAGGAACTTGCCTTCATTATTCTTTCTTCTTTTTCTCCTTATACTTTTTTTCTTCTGATTATTTGTTTTCCTGTCCAATATTTGATTGTTATAGTTTTCTCAGGGACTATATGCCGTATACCAACGAAACTAAACATGAGTATTGATATGTACTTGTAGATTTGTAGAAAGCGTGTCTTTTCGAACGGTCACTACACTTAGCCATTGTGACCTCTTATATGTCGGGCAGTTAGAGATTGAAATAGGTGTATGCCAATTGTCCATCTGTTTATATATTATGTCTTTTTTATTAATTGTATCATTAATAAAAAAAAAAGTAATTGTCGCTTGCGATTGCAAGGGAAGGTAAAGTCGATAATTGCGTCTTGAGTTTTTGGTGTTTCCTGTTGTAGCTTTTACTTATCGACTTCAGGTTCCAGTTTGTTCTTGCTTGCTGTAAACTATACTTTTTACTTGATCCCCCAGCATTGTGCTGCGCTGAAACATATAATCTGACAGTCTACCAATCCAATAGAGTGTCTTGGTATGAAGCCGAGATGTTTTGTGAGAATGAAGGATCCAGACTAATCAAGCTCAATGACAGTGACAAACACAGCAGTTTTTTGGAGTTCATTGACAAGTTAGGATATAGCAATCAGATGTAAGTAAAAGTCCATCAGCCTCGTTTTTGATCTTTGTCATGTTCAGCTTTTTATGTAAAGGAGAGAATAATCATATTAGAAAGCATTCATCAGACTAATTGTCGTGATATATCTTGCATATTATATAAACCTTTGACGTTTAACATAAACGCATTTGTCATAATATCATCATCCTTTTTGCCAAGTTTATAACTAACAGTTACACATTAAAACTTTCCAATAGTTTGCCCATATAGTATCTAATTGCATACGTTCTACGAAAAAACATTTATTCATAAATCACTTTTATGACATTGTTTGAAGTATGTCTTTTACATGTATATTAATTCATCGTTGTTATAATACTGACTTACATCGTGAAGTGAATATAAAAAAATACTATTATGTCATTAAAATTGAAATATTCCATTGTATTGTAAAAATGAACATTCTCGCAAATGGGACGTTGTGACTCCCTAACTTAATCGTGGTGTGGATTTGTTTTGGCGCTATCAACGATTCTAAAACATTAGCAATCATTGTGAAATATTTATATAAAATATTTACAATCTTTATATACATAGATAGTTTATGGATAGTAGTGGATATTTTCGTGTTGATTGGCACAACGTGAAACTCGAGCATGTCCACCTCGATAATTTTTCCATTTTTACAGTAAAAGAAGCAACTTTTATAACATTGAGTTATTCTTATCACATTGAATTATGTACGTCATGTCCTCATACATACATATATTTAACATTAAAATACATGTTTTCCAGAGTATATATAATATAATTTTATATGTTTGCATGGGTCATTACTGCGCGTGTGCGTGCGTACGTGCATTCGTGCGTGCGTGTCATGTATATATATGTTCCATTTGTTTTCACGTCGTGCTAACACAAAACAACTACAGTTATAGATAGTCTCATTACATTTATTTACATTTTTTCTATCAATTCACTTGATCTCACGTCTTCAAGATGAATTATTCGCCGTAATTAGCCTTCTGATGACTGTTTATTTCTTCATGTATTTTGTGTTGTAGTATTGTTTCATAGTTCCCGTTTATCTTTTAGTTTTATGTTGTGATGTAAGTGTTCACCTTTTCGTCTTTGGAAATAGACGGATTGCCTTGAAAACTTAGCACAGTCCTTAGTCTGCACTACTGTTATTATATTTTGTTTATATATTCCATTGAATGGATGTGTATATATCGCTCGTATTGTTTTTTTGTTGTTGTTGTTGCTTTTTCATTTGACAACGCCAAAATATAAATAGGAAAGACAGTTTGCGGTAATATCTGTATTCAGATATTTGTCTGTCTATAAACAAATAATCCTAACTAATACAATTCAGTAAGGTGTTTTTCTTCCTCATTTCCTTCTTCTTCTGACGACTCACTCAGGCTTGACATAAGTCAACATATACTAAATAACTACAAACATAAAGTTTGGCATATGTTATTATTGCCTCCTGTCACCTACAGGTGGCCGTTGAATTTATTATTGATCGTCCATATTACTTAATAATATTTTTGGATGAAATTGCGGCACATAAAACCGTCAATGCAAATGAATCAAAATACCTGTACCTTCTGTATAATCTTAAAGTATAAGTTATTTTAGATATACATGCACATCTTTTATAATGTAGTAACGGTTAAAATATACCAATTATTACAATGAAATGCATTAAAGAAAACTGAATAAAAAACATTTATCGAAAGGAAGGCGTCAAAGGGGTGATGGAGGGTGCGTTTTTGTCAATATGTACAAAAATCAGTCTGTGCACTGTTGCTGATCCCTGACGAAGGCGAGGTTCAAGAGCGCTCCACTCAACCGTGACCGCTTTAACTGACCAATCAGCGTTGACCGTTCACGTGATGTACGCGTGGTCAATAGGTGTCTGGCGTTAGAGGAGCCGCTTGTGTAACCGAGGATAAAATTAATTAGAAATTCAAATAAAAATAAGTCTTATCAGTAAGACTTTGCATTTTTCTTCCTCATTTCCTTCTTCTTCTGACGACTCACTCAGGCTTGACATAAGTCAACATATACTAAATAACTACAAACATAAAGTTTGGCATATGTTATAACTGCCTCCTGCTGTTTCCTCCGTTCATCAAAATCTATAAATATAACTCCAAACGACGAAATGCTGTAAATGGCTCACCTACGGGTGGCCGTTGAATTTATTATTGATCGTCCTATTACTTATCAATGAACATGAACATCACCTTGACATAATAACATTTTTCCGACAACAGATTGCCACACATCTATTGGACCGGTATGCACAGTACTGACAACAATAACTGCGGCAAATATTACTGGGCTGATTGCGATATAAATACATTCAGTAACTGGAACCCAAGGTCGCCCGAACCAGATGACTGTCAGCAAAGCAAGTGCTTGAGGTTTGAGGACACATATCACTACACAACCAAATGCAATGATCATCATCGATTTATATGTGAAAAAATGTCCAGTAAGTATTTTGATTCTATACAAGAGGTTCTTTTTTTATCAATTTCGCTGTTGTTCTGGTTGTTTCGTTTCACTACCCCAGTTTACATTTGGGAATGAGCCATTACTTGTATGTGATCCAATTGCAGGTGTCGTTAATGAAGCAGAAAAACACTGCCTTCCGGAACATCTAATCTTATACTTTGTTTAAGGGTCTGTGTACAAAGCATTCCTTCGTTTATATTTTGCGTAAGTTTCATCGATTTTGAGGTTAAAGTTTGGTTTTGTTGACGCTTCGATATTCTCTCGGGTTTTCCTGTTTTGTTTGCCATTCACACCAAAGGTGATATCATCATGACCCGATGTGTGACTTTGATATTCTTGAGCATAAGCTGATTAAAGACCTGTGTCTTACATGTAAGTTTTTCGTGATTTACAATCCATCCTGGATTAGTTGATGTTATGACTGTGGAACAGATGATCTAGAGATGCCAAACACGTCGGAGTAGTTCCACAATTTGCTTGAAAAAACAACACGTTTTCGGTTACATTTGTTCCCAGAACGAGGCTCGGTTATAGACCCTATGCATTATTCAGATTATATAAGTATAGTCTATTCTAAAATTCGTGTTCTCTTTGATGTCTACTTTACCATTCTTAAATGTGTTTACGATCCTGAAAACAGTTTTCAATGACAGCAGAGGTACCTTTTATGCTGCACAATAATGCATATATCTGTTTTGATGGTATCTGTAAAGCACATCCGTCTTAACTATAGGATCGTATTTCAGATTTAGTCTCAACCTTTAATTAAGCATTGAAAAGTAACCACTAGTTACGAGTGCATACCATTCAACAATGAACTATTTGGTAATTCTTGTCGGATGCTGTCAACATTTTGCACCTGCATTGTTCTTTTTGCAGTCTATCGAGGCGCTGAACTGTTTTAGTGACATAACATTATTGAAAACGTTCGTATTTCTATCCTTAAATGTGGGTTCAATTTTATTTTCCGTGTTCTTGTTAACCTCCTTGTTTGCAAACAGGATTAGTCCATGGATTCTGCAACATGTTGATTTATTTTAAACAAGGGTTAAACTAGAGTAAAATGACCTTTCCTAATGCTAAGAAATGCTATTTTATGTACCTTTTAATAAAATGTCACATTTATATCCATGTTTTATTTTATTTTTTTATTTTTGTAGTGAAAAGTTCTTTCGAAACCTTTATGAACACAGATGTTTCGACAACTGGTTTCATTTTCATCGATGTGAACAATATGGAGCTGCCAGAATGTTTGGATTTTTGTTCAAATGCCATGATCGACAGTTTACATTGCTGGGTCGTTAAAGTAAAAACGAACGGTGTCACGTTCCAACTGCTGTTCACAAACGATCCATATAGTGTGGACACGACAAGCTATAGTAACTCTGGAACTCATTTGTACGTAAGACGACGATTTGGAGGTAAGTGATTATACTCTTGATTCAGTAAACAGCCATAATATAAAATGTGTATCTGTGAATAACACTTACATAGCCGATATGTAACGTTTTAACCAAAACCGAAAATAAACAATCATTGGGTATACTTTCACTAAACTCGGCCAAACCTAATGTTTATTGTACATGTAGTTATGATAAATGTCAGATTCGTTAAAGAATGTTTCAACGCTACTGATTATTCCCATTTTAATTTTTACCAAACTGACGAATTTCATTACGAAGATAAGATTGAGATAAAGACAGTCCCCAATCCAGACATATGGGCACGTTTTGCTTGACAAAGGAAACGGACATTTTTGAAAGCTGGCAAAAATAGTTTTCAATTATTTTTTCTGTTCAAAACAAACTTAACATTTATTACTCTTTTTCACGTTAGCTGTTAGTTGATATTTGTATGAAAACCTGAAAACGTATTGAAAGTTTGATTTTTCTGTCTTGCACCTAAGATAGGGGATAAGTATTTTTCTCCCACATCAAATATAAGTGATAATTTTATGAAATGCAAACGCTTATTTCATAATTTCCAGCAGATCGGAGTTATCTTCCTTGATCTGCTATTGATGACGTAACGTCATTGCATTATTGACGTGACGACACTCAATTTTTTTTGTTACCTTAAGGTAAGGCGGAGAAATATTTCCCTGATCGGTAGTGTGGATATCTAATGTGAGAGGAAATTATGTCATACCTTAGTTTTGTTATCCATTAGTATTGACGCTGTAGTATATGTATATGTATATCTGATTTTACTTCTACTAATGGTAACAACTGGTTCACCAGTTGTCAGAATAATGTGACCGGGCGGGATACTTTGCAGAGTGCTTTCGGCATAGTATTTCAGTGAGATAGCACTATGAAGTCGGCATCAGAACCGTGCTGTCACAAGAAGGCAATTACACCAACATAACCTACCTCCAGCACACATATACGCAAGCACGCATACAACCATGGAGGCACGTCCTTAAATGGCCGTAGCTTTTAATAGGACATTAAACAAAGTGATGTTTCATATTAACACCGTTGATTTTCTATGTGGTATTCGGGTCTTCACATTTGACTCATGGTTAGGTGAACAAGATGACCATACCATCTTGTTTGTAAGGGTATATATATTGCCAAATAATGCTGTATACAATGTATTGCGATATATTATTGTATACAATTTATTGAGATATATTGGTACATTCAGTGTATTGAGATATATTGGTATATTCAATGTATTGAGATATATTGGTATCTTCAATGTATTGAGATATATTGGTGAATGCAATTTATTCAAATATACATGTGTAAGTTTATTGCGATATATTGGTGTATACAATTTATTTAGATATATAGGTGTATATTTATTGAGATATATTGGTGTACATTCATTTAAATATATTGCTGTATATATATATTGAGATATATTGGTTTATATATATTGAGATATATTGGTTTATACAATGTATTGACATATTTTGGTATATCTATATTGAGGAATATTAGTGTATATTCATTGAGATATATTCGTGTATACAATATATTGACATATATTGGTGTATATGTATTGAGATATATTGGTGTATATATTACAGTTAACATCATATCTAACAGTGTCTCACTCGAGGGTATAACCGCAATAGACTCCACCTGCCCTGTCGGTAAGACACATTTTGTATTGTAACTCCATGAATACCGTAACTTACAATAATAGTCTATTATCATGTGGTAATTATTGATAATTATACGCATGCGGAATGATAACACGTCCGTGAATAGAAAACCTGTCATTTTCTAATTAGTTAATTAATAGCTTCTTTAAACCTCTTATGTGAAGGGATAAAAATGTCCTGTTACTAATGATTTAATGTTTGAATAGTGTGTAAAGTATTTGTTTAAAGATAATAAGTGCATTAGGCATATGTGGCTTTGGTAGCGACTTAGCTTCAAGTCGAAACATCGATTTGTTTATGTATTTGTATTTTCTTTTCTTATAGTCATAATGACTATAAGATAAGAAAATATAAATATATAAAAATGAATCAATTAAATATGTTCCGACTTTAAAAACACTTAAAGAACTAGACCAGGATTCGTACCCTGGATACACAATCATTATAGTTATTGTCGGTCTTAGCCACATGGCTTTACAGCCAGTCCTAGCCAAGTTGAGCTAGCAGTTTGCTTACAGAGGGACTGTTATTCTTAACTGCTAAAGCTGTTGAATAAAAATCGCGTTATCTAGAGACAACTATAATTTCCTTATTTTCATTTTGCCACCAGCATTTTTTTTTTTATTATTTATTTTATTTTAACTTTTATTATATTTTCCATAATTTTATGACATAAACATATATATATATATATAGGCAATGTACATGGGTGTCTAAAATCGCCTTTAAATAAAGTACATACTGTTCAAAGTATTCGATCAAGTATCAGTATTCGTCATACATGCAGTAGATATTAACAAAAAAGTATACATTCACATTTTTGATATAAAAATAAACTTCCGGATATTCTTGTCAACCAGCATGTATTACCTGTTTCGTTATGTATCTCTATCTAATGGTGAAACATTTTGATAAAAACTAGATATTTCTTAGGTGGTGTGACTTTCGTAAAATGATACATGTAGCGATGTTTTTATCAAAGTATAATAATAATACCGACCTTATTGATTTGTTTTGCTTTAGTACGCCCACTGCCTACGACCACATTTACAACGCCTGTAACAACCGAACAGACAACAACAGTTCCTGGTCCAACCACACCTGGTGTACAGTGTACAACACTGCAACCAACAACAGAAACAAAAACCTCAATTTACAACCCAACAACAACAACGACGACGACGACAACAACAACACAACATCAAACCACAACTTCAGCAACGGCACCTAGTCCCTTATCGGATACTCAGCTGCAAGAAAAACTTAACAGTTTGGTTGCAGAAACAAAAATGGACGCAAAATCTACCAATGCCGATGCCCGGAAGAAGAACTGTGCTGAGGACACAAGAACAAGCTCCGTTTCTATAGGTCTAATTGCGGGAGGCATTTTAGGAGCCATTTCAGCTGCTATTGTGTTGGCAGATATTCCAACCCTTCTAAAAGATGCTGGAATACCTATATGCAAATCGTTTCTTCGAAATTGAATTACCCTATCTGTACGGAATATAATTGAAAATACTTGATTTGACAAAGAGTTTAAAATGTGAACGTTATGAAAATGACTAGAGAAAGATGTCCTCAGACATATTTAAACAAACAGGAACTAAAAACCTTTATATGTGTAGGTACTGTATTCTTTTGGTATTATATGTCTTTATTATGGTACATGTACTTGTTATAATTCGATCAAACTGTATCCCTGGAACCCTGAACATTATCCTGTATGTCACTCGAACCAGCTGAACCTCTTTTACAATGGTAGTACACTGACACCATCGCGCAACAGTTAAAGGGAGATTACTGTATGTAGGAAAATCTACTGTGGATTTCTCTAGTATTTTGCAGGCTGTGGTGAAGTGATCCTTACCAAGGTCAATGACATCATACAAGCATGGTTGGTGTCGGATTTTTTCCTGTTTTTTTATTAGTTTATGTTAGTGTGTTTTATGTTTATTTTTGTTTTTAGCAATAAACGCTTATTCAGTGGCATACAATTTAGATCATCTTTATGAGGAGAAGAAAAAAATAGATCTTGAAGACAAGTCGTATTTAATTATATTATTACGAAACACCAACATTAAACGTGATATATTCCATTTTTCAATTGCTAAACCTTTTGGAAACAGGAAGATGGGTAGACGTCAATAACAAGGTTTGTTGATAATTGCTGTAACTAACTTTATCATTATGTACATTTTATGCATATTGGCATATACATATCTATGGTTTGGCTTAACATAGTCGGTTCTAAAAGGACTCGGGAACAGGATATTATCTACTGTAAAACATTGAACGGCTTCCTTGCTTATTTTTTCGAGCTGTCTACCTCCGCTACCCTATAACTCGCTAAACCAATACACCAACACCTCGGGTATGAACTATACACATTGACGGTCTAACAAACTAAGTGAGTCAAATGAAATCGTATTTGTGGTTAATATTCCATAATTTTGGACTTTTATGCTCGTGAATATGAGGAGATATGAACCTGAATATGTGACCGAGACGAAGCGGAGTTAAATTTCATTTTTGTCATGTTCATATTACATCATATTTGTAGTTTGTGTTTTATGCGCCATTACTATTGAATAGTTCGAGAATACAAAAGGCGGTCAACATACAGGTCTACTTATGTTTATCTTTTACTTAAGTTATGGTATATAAAATAAAATTACCAAAGTACCAACACACAACGGAATTTATCAGCTGTTATGTGTGGCGATGACCAGTCAAGTAAAACTATTTATTGTATGCACGTAGTAAAGTTCGAAACGCAAACAAATGGAATGCACTTATGCAATTATAAACATAATTTGAATATGTCACTCAATCATTAAAACAAAACATATATTCATGATAATGAAATCTTTTGATTGCAGTCGATTCGTATGTATTCCTGAAACATTTGTACTGTAATGAGGCAAACGTTTGTTAACAATTTTTGCATAGTGTTGAAACGAAAGTATGTCTTCATTAAAACAAAAAAGATAAAATTAAGCAGTTATTAACACTTTGTGCGACACATAACAAGGACATTATCTTGCCATTATTATGATATGTTGTGTTGTATTCATGACCCGTTTGTAATAAGAGAAGGCCATATTTGTTTCGGAGTTTGGGGTCATCATAACAGAACTGGGAGACATTGCAGGACAAAGAGAGTAGATAAGAGAGAAAGAAAGTAGAATGAAAGATAGAAAATGTAAGTAAAGAAAATGTTGCAACGGGGCAGCATATCACTTGTGGTCGTTTCATGTCCTATGAGTAAAAGACAATAAAGAAAACCCTCGATCTAGAGGGGCTTACACTTTAGTCACCTTTAACGATACACATACAGTGGGATACAGCAGGGGAGATTGGTCACCTCTTGCAATCATGCAAGGGGATAGTTAAGACCTTCTCTCTCCCCAAACCTGAACTGTAGTTTACACACACTTGTATGTGTTGTTCTGTAAGATGTAAAAATTGTGATAGTACAGCTGGATATAATATCTATCAATGTTATATCGTATTGCTTAATTTGAAGTTGTATTAACCTGTCTTTAACAAAAGAAAGGCTAAGCGCAATAGCACATACTGTAAAAGAGGAAATTGTTACGGTGTTGTAATATTCACGGTGTGGAAATTGTCACGGTGTGGTAATATTCAGGGTGTGGCATTTGTCACGGTGTGGTAATATTCACGGTGTGGTAATATTCACGTTTTCGTGTTAAGTATATTAATGTGCAAACATATCAAAACGCAAATATGCATGTGTGGATCATATTGAGTGCATATAAATATAGGATTTAGAATATATCCACAATGCTATCAGTTGAAAGAGCCACAGGGTGAGCTTTTTAACACTCGAGAATTTCCACGTAGATTGTTTACCTGCTATTAACGCTTTTATACTTGTTATTGCTGAGTAAATAGGCTTTGTTTCGTATCCAGATTTATACCAATGTTAAAACTTGAATCAGGTATCGAAGACCGATACATAATCATTGAATCGCACATCAAATATAGACATTGCATGAAAACATTAACCAATTTAAAAGGGACCTGGCCTTGTATACCTTAATGAATTACAAGTCCATTAAAGGTAACCAATATTTTTTCTACTCTGCATAGTTACTAATTGTTCAATGTTTAAATAGCATAAATGACGATGTTTTCTGAGTCTTTTATAAGAATAAAATAGAATTTCATTCATTGTAGCAATATCCTTTTATTTTCATTACATGATGTGGTTCATTTATGAGAGTATAACTGCAGCTGTTGTTTGCAGTGTATGAACACATAGCATGAGAATTAATGCAATGATTGCGCGACTACACGCTCGGAAAATTATTCTTCAAAACAAAACATTGAAAAAAAACAAGTTCCGGCACTTAAATGTTGCTTATCTAATACGGTTATTCTTATTATTTCAAATATTGTTTATTTTCTTAAGATTAAAACAAATGACTGAGTCGGACATGACAGCTTTGTTTTATGAATCGATTTTAAAGGAAACAGCGCATGACGTCGTGTGTTCCTCAGTTGCTATTCTAGTAATTTACATGTAGATAACACCGATCGCTCACTCAGTCATAGCTTGACAAATTAAAGGGACCAGTTGGTCTTGAAACGTTGCGACACGTTTAATACGTACATTGTTTGTGTAACAAGTAAAACTTTGATACAAACCTTTGTTGAGGTCATTGTCAGTCATTCTCGTTCGCGTAGTGATACATACACCGTGTAAATATGTGTACGTTAACAACCCGAAGGTTTCCAATGCTATTTTCGGACATAATCATAAGCACTAGGGATACGAGATTTGTAAACAAATGTTGAATCTCTGAATAAAAACCACATATAAAATTGAAAACGATGCCATTTCTCGTGTAATTAAGGTTAGCAAGTACGTGAATCGTTTTGTAGGGTCACCCAAGGCTGACTCGAGTGATGGCAACGTGGCGATTGTTCGTCGTGGGAACTTTGACGTTATCGCTAAATCTAACACAATCACGTGTCCCACAAAAACATCTGACAATGACGGGGTTCCCACACAAACTTCCATCTCAAATGCGTCCGTTTTGTCTTCAATGTAGTACGGTATGTTGACAAATTAATCGTTCACAAGCTTCTCCTTCAACTTCAATGTCAGCGTTTGAAGGAAAACCTTGATAGAACTACAGTATAACCTGTCTAAACCGGATGGCACCGGGACCAAACTATTTGTCCGGTTTACACAGGTGTCCGGTTTATACAGGGTCGGCATGTCATTCTTTGAAATTACAAAAATGTAGTGTTTTGCATACGATCTGTATAAAAGTGGGTCAACATAAACAACAGAGAAATGAATCAATTGCAACGTTTAATTATTAACAAAATATAAAGTATCTATTACAAACGAATGACGACCCAACATTGGATAGCGCTAATTTGTTTAGAATGTGTTTGCTTTAGATTGTGGCTAACAGAGGACCGGAATAAACAGGTTGTTTTAACATGGTTTACTATGCCAACATTTATAAAACGCCGGTTTTCGGAATGAACAGGGTCAAGTTTATACAGGGTTTAACTACTATGATTAGATAAGGAATATGCCGGAACCACAAACCACGGCCTGTTTAGACAGGGATCCGGATAAGACAGGGGCCGGTTTGGAAGGTTATACTGTATAAATATAAGGATTACCTTTTCTTAGTTCAGGTTATCGGCTGGTAACTACAATGAGAGTGGTGAAACAATTTCACGTTATGGTAGACATCACTCCCACTGCTGTTTATTACATGGATTGGGGGGGGGGGGGGGGGGGGGGGGGTGAAACACACGTTATGGTAGACATCACTCCTATTGAGGTTTATTACACACGTTGGGGGTGATAAACACATACACGTTATAGTAGACATCACGCCAACTGCTGTTTAATACACGGGTTGGGAAAGGTGAAACACATACACGGTATGGTAGACATCACTCCCACTGCTGTTTATAACACAGATTGGGGTTGGTGAAAAACAAACACATTATGGTAGACATCACTCCTATTGATGTTTATTAAACGGGTTCGGAGTGGTGAAACACAAACACGTTATGGTAGACATCACTCTCACTGCTGTTTATAACACAGATTGGGGTTGGTGAAAAACAAACCCCATAACGTGTATGTGTCTCACCAACCCCAACCCGTGTTATAAAAAGCAGTGAGAGTGATGTCTACCATAACGTAGACATCACTCTCACTGCTGTTTATAACACGGGTTGGGGTTGGTGAGACACATACACGTTATGGCAGACATCACTCCCACTGCTGTTTATAACACAGATTGGGGTTGGTGAAAAACAAACCCCATAACGTGTATGTGTCTCACCAACCCCAACCCGTGTTATAAAAAGCAGTGAGAGTGATGTCTACCATAACGTAGACATCGCTCTCACTGCTGTTTATAACACAGATTGGGGTTGGTGAGACACATACATGTTATGGTAGACATCACTCTCACTGCTTTTTATAACACGGGTTGGGGTTGGTGAGACACATACACGTTATGGTAGACATCACTCCCACGGCTGTTTATAACACAGATTGGGGTTGGTGAAAAACAAACCCCATAACGTGTATGTGTCTCTCCAACCCCAATCTGTGGTAGAAACAGCAGTGAGAGTGATGTCTACCATAACGTAGACATCTCTCTCACTGCTGTTTATAACACAGATTGGGGTTGGTGAGACACATACATGTTATGGTAGACATCACTCTCACTGCTGTTTACAACACAGATTGGGGTTGGTGAAAAACAAACACGCTATGGTAGACATCACTCCTATTGATGTTTATTAAACGGGTTCGCAGTGGTGAAACACATGCACGTTATGGTAGACATCACCCCCACTACAAGTGTTAAATTATTAATACTTTTAGCTCAAAAACTAGCTATAACTTATAGTGTAAACTATTTAGTTGTACGAGCCCTATACCATTGGTTAGGAGTAGTGAAATACACACTACGTAACATCCCTCCCACTTGTTTTTAGCACGGTAAAGGAGTGATAAAACACATAAAAATGGTAAACACACTCCAACCGCTATTTACTACACGAATTGTGGGTGGTGAAACACATTAGGGGACATCATGCTCATTTTGTTTATTACGCGGGCTAGGTGTGTGAAAACACATACACGTGGTAAACATAAGTTCCACTGCTGGTCATTACTTGGGTCGTTGGTGGTGAAACACAGATCATGGTAGAAATCGCTCACATCTGTTATTCATTACACGGAGACACAAGCATTAATTCATTATTGCGACAAAGAACGATACATGTTTAGACAGTAAGAAAAAAACGAAGAAAATATGGATACTCAAAGGGAATCGTGAGAGCGTAGGGAATGGAATCCGCAAAATATCTAGAGGAAAGACGACCGTTGATTGCTTGTATCTGAAATGCCCTGTGTATTTTAAAATTGCAGGGTCAAATGATGAAAATGTGTAAACGAGCGTTATAATTTAAAAAAGACTCTCAAAGAGGATAAAAGGCAACGAAACACTGAATTTGTGAAACAAATCGTGTTTTTAGCAACAAACAATACACTATACCTGTCACGAAAAAGTAAATATTCGAACATTTGTATTTCCTGGTAGTAATCTATACAAAGATTTTATATTTAGATAGAAAGACAAACCGTATTAAGTATCAACACAAAATGGAATCAAAATGACGTCACTTCGTAAGGACAACAGAACACTGTCAGTACCATGATCAAACAAAAGTAAATTTCGTGACTTTTAATTCGTTACTGTTATCACTATTTGGTTATGCAGTTGAAATATTGACTAACGTACAAAGATAATGCTTATTTTTGCAGGAGTTGTTTCCCTTTGGCTAAAGTTTGGTTTCGGGTTTTTTAAAGAACACATGTTTACGTTATGTTGAGGATATCGGTTATTCAAAACTTAACCAGGCTTTACCCATTCTGATATTTTACGGATTCGCTAATATGATCAATTGCCCGGATATTTTTTGGCAGATTTAAAATCTAGTTTCCATTAGACATAGTCCTTACGCAAGAATGGATCAATGTCCCGTTTGTTTCGCAGGTGGCATTTTCGCAGAAATAAAATCGTTATCACGAATCATTGAAGCACAAAGTTAGCATTTATGATATGTCACGAAGAGTCTGCCCTGATCAGGGATGTGGCAGAATATGAAACAATGGTTTTCGATTGGTGCAATTGTCATTCATTCAAGTCTTAGACCTACGTTGTTCAATATTTATAAATGATCTGTCTAATATAATTTATGATTTATTTCCTCTGAGTTTGAAAATCGTATGTATCAAATTTATTTACGAAAGAATATATGTTATATATGATTTGTCTATATTTTGGTGTTCTCGATTTCTTTCTCGATGACATCTTCCGAAAATTCTTCATTTTTCGCAAACCTGTTTCCTTGGCCACATCCTATGAAGAGCAGAATGAACGCAAAAAGAACAATACAAGCTCCAAATCCCCCAGTGAGGTATATAAATGTACGGTAACCGTAGTTATCATATAGATATCCTATGATCCACATGTACGACATCCCTCCGAGAGCGCCACCTAGGAGGCAAAACGTGATGGCCATCCCTGTCATTTCTACATGGAAGTCTCCCCAAGCAATACCGGTAGGAAACAATGGCGCAATGAAGAAACCCATCGGCATTGAAAACACCCAGAGCAGAGTTGAGTCATTGTAGGCAAATACATTCAGGAGAACAGCAGATACTAGACATCCGCATGCTTCAATGATCATCAAAGTACGAATCGGTATCCACCGAGCTGTTACGAAACCGGTGAACCTGCCACACGAAAAACTGATCCAGAAAGCCGTGTTAAGAAGCGTTGCGTCATCGCCATCAAAGTTCAACTCATCAATGGCAAAGGTTCGTAGGAATTTGCCGTAGATACGTTCGCCGCCTACTGCAGTGAAGAAGTACAAAAAGAGAAACATAAAAATGACCACTCCGTACATCTTCCGTCCGCCAGTACAACTTCCAGGGTTAGCTATCTTCACAAAGGATTTCAATGTACCAATGAAAGATTTCGTTTGAGTGGCATTGCCGTCTGAAGCATTTGCATGGCTTTCGATTTCTTTGTCCGAAATTTTCATATTTACATCTTCACTAAAATTTGTTGGTTTTCTGCGATCGTTATATTGATAAAAATAGAACGCAAATGATACTATTACAGATATGCAGGCGACAATTAGATACGCCCATTCGATTCTGGAATCTTTTACGTATTCTATTGTCGTTGAGAGTGGTCCGGTCGTTGTTGAAGTCTGCAGTGTCGATGTCATGTTCACAGTTGCGTTAACACCGGATGTGCTGAGTGTCGGCGCAGGCACAGCCAGGAAAGGGTTAGCTATTTCCGGTACGATGAACGATCCAATACCGAAACCCAAATGAAGAGCGTGCATTGGTGATGAGGCTTTGTCTAGCCACATGTCCAGAATCAACTTTTGTCCCGCTGTAACAAAATATATAGCTGTTATCAATGAAGTGTTCAGCACAAGTCTATGTATTGTAATTTTGACATAAACATAAAACACAGGAGGAGAAAAAAATAATTTTAAAGAGGAATACATGCATAAACTTCATCTAAAAAGGTAAAATTTAAAAAGAAAACATGACATGTCACTTGTTTAAGCTGAACATTGGAGGAAATAATGAGTGTTTTGCAATAAATGACATCAAAAAGTGAAAAAAAAATCCTGCCTGTACATTTATCTATTTAACTTCAAATAACATTCGGACGGATGAATGCAATCCTTTTATTTACTAATGAAGAGCCATCGAAAGCCATTCAAATTATTCCTGGAAGTGTAACCTAGACCCATATAAACCACTCATTTAGCTGTATTTCTGATTGCATTGAAATGGTGTCTTATAGTGTAAGGTAAGTGCAATGTGTAAAGGACATACAACCATGTGTGCACGTGTCCGATCTGCAAGTTCAGTGTTTCGATTAAATATAATAAATGTCGTATTCGGCTTCAATGAGGATTCAAATAGTAAAGGCCGCGTTGTGCTTACAATACTCACACGACCAAACAATGGAAAGAAAATTTACAAAAAAATAACAATTTTTTGCTTCGCTTTTTTTCCCCCATAAGCGAATAAAATCCAATGTTTGTCTGCCAAGGTCTCAGAAGAGAAAATCTAATTTGCATACGTGTGAATAAAATCAATCAAGCAAGCGCTCAATCGATTTTATTTGCGTGTTATAAATAATAAACATATATATATATAAGTATTCATGTTGATATGAAAATTAGAAAAAAAAACATATAATTTCATATTAGAATGTGATACCCAGCCAAATTTTTCTGACGAGACATGGTATAAACTCACTGTTACAGTATCCCATGCTACATTCTAGCAGGTAAATTGGGAAACGCATCCGTTGACACGATGCACGCCTCCGTATCATGTCTACACAGAAAAGAACAAATGCGATCTCGTCCTTTTAAAGACATTCTTGAGGATGGAGAACACGCCAGATAAAAATGAAGGCAGACATTCAACGTTTTAACAACGTTTAACTTCATCGTTTTTTCAACGTTCATTAAGCATTAATAGGCTTGCTAGTGTATGCTGTATTACTAGACATATCAATACACACATTAATTTGATTTGACAAACTTAATTGATAAATACAAATGTATGTGTTCCCCTTTCTTTGTATTTCTAGTATTTAGTTTTACGTAACAAGGTGATTGACTCTGCCAATGGACTATCAGGTAATTATTTGTGGTTTAGACACAGGTATGAAATACTTTCACAGAAACAATGTTGAAATTTATTATCCAAATTCAAATACATTTTCCAAGCAAATAACGTAAAGCATTGATCTGCATACTTACAAATATTGATAACGCCTTCAAAAGTCCCAGCAAGGACAAACAGGGCCCATATAACGTTCACACTCGTCATATACGGGGCGATTGTTGTTACCACAGCTATTCCGTCCAGACATATCGCGATCATGAGGTTACAGAATGGATGCAGCTTGTCCACCAAAACCCCACCAATGGCCGCCCCGATAAAGAATCCCACACTTCGCCCAGATATAGCTCGGCTCACGTCCTCATAACTGCTGTCCGTCTTCAGCCTCAAGTCCTTGAGCGTAGGTCCGGTTATCTCCAGAGTCAGACCCTGAGGAAATAATCAATATTTCATAGAATTTAGAGACGAATTGACTGAAATCGACCATTCAAAAACGTACGTCTTCTAATATTTTTGTGTTTCATTTAATAACAAGAAAAAAACTGCAGCCAGGACACATATACCTTCATAATCTACCTGTTTTCTCGTAAGTTGTTACGAATCCCAGCAACACTGTCAGAAACTGTACCTCTATATTGGAAACTGATATTTTTGACATGACTAACTTATAGCTTCCATAAATCATTTCCGAAAGTATAAAAAAAAACTCATAAAGATGAAATAAACCAAACAATAATCAGTGTTCTAATAATAAAAAAAGATCGGAAATAGACCAGGATTTGAACATTGAATTTCAAAATACTGCCGCTCTAACCGACTTTTCTAACATGTCATCGGAAGAGACAGGTCCTTAACGAAATTTAAAGGAGGTAACTGTATAATAAAACACAGTTGAATTCTCTAGTATTTTGCCTGAACAGTTGAACAGGAAACCTTAGTTCTCTTGTCGGCGTTCCGTTACTAGAGCCACATATAGGATCTTACAATTTTTCATAGAAATAAGGCTACCATCCTAATTCCCCGCTAAGTACAAAATATCATGTAGAAATATGGATTTTTTTCGTGGCTCGTGGACAGGAAAATCGCTACCCGAGGGTAAGATTTTGGATGTCCAGAACGAGACAATTTACAAAATTAATTCATTTGCAAACACAGTCAACACAACAATGATATTTTAGACGCCGAGAATGCGAGCAAAGGTCAGAGGTCAAGTATGCACAAGTGTTTCGTGACGTCAAAGCGCGTGTGGGCTGTCTTTCTCGTCAAGTTTATCTTTTTTTACGGGTAAATTCCTTTCTTTTACTACCAAGAATTGGAGAAAATTATGCTGAATGTAATTTATATATGACCACTACTGAGCATTTTTTGTCATTTCTGTTTGTCACAAATAGGTGAAGAAGAACAGAAAGATTGCTGCTCATGTATGCCTACAACATCAACCATTGTTTTATGTTGGAATAAGATCTGTAAGATTATTAATAGAATATACAGAGGATGTCCAATTTGTAACGATATAGATTACCATAGTTTAAAAATATCTCTTAAACTTAAAGTAAACAACAATATCGTTCCTAGTGTAGGAAATCCGAGGCAAATAGACGGAATAAATACTGACTGATACGGAAATTATGTAAACCCCTTTACTCTAGATTACTTAAACTTCCCAGCATTTATGGGAGAAATGGTATGATAGTTAATAGTTATTCTCGTTTCCTTTATAAACAAGGGATTCACGTTTGGTCATTATCTATCGCGTGTTAGATTTGCGCTTCTTCGACTCCCGGCACCATAGGAAGTCGTGTCGTTCTTCTAAAGGAGGTAACACATATCAGACGAGATAATTTTTATCTCAGAGTAGCACTTGGAGGTCAGTAAGGCCTTACCGTATAAATCCTCATAAACACCGCAAACGAGATACATTGTAATATCAGTTTGGATTTCGGTATATGTGTAATATAACATTATTAATAATTGTAATAATAATAATAATTCGAGGTTCTGTTAAACCGCTTTATTCACAACCTAATTCGTAGGTCGTCACAAAGCCATTCACAATTTATTATCAGTGGTTATGGGGCCTTTGCGACCAGCCAATATCGTTTTCAACTCCCCGGGGAGTAACAGCCGATGCTACCTTTTCGGCGCTTACGGCTAGCATGGAACAGGCGGAGTTAAGTATCTTGTTCAAAGATACAACACAGTGCCGTGTCGTGACTCGAACCCGCAACCCTTTGGTCACGAGCCGGGCGACCTACCACTAGACTACCTCCTTAAGGCAGGCTCTCTCTTTGAAGATCATCCTCGATATTCCAAGAGTTACCCTCGCTTACCTTCTATGGACCATCAGAATATGCCATGGCGAAATCAGGGGTTGTGTGCGCGCCAACAGTAACATACATATAATCGCACGACAACGTAACGGTACATTTGACCGGCTGTGAAGTAGGGTGTCGCTCCTCGTTAATCTTCAAAGAACACGTATCAACCTAGCGATTGGTTTCTTTTTTCACTCAAATTAAATAACTTGTTGTGTGCCTAAATGTTGTAATGTACGTAGCCCCCGAAGGGACATGGTAAAACATTTACTAATCCGTGCGCACGAGTTACCAAACCGTGCGCACGAGTTACCAAACCGTTCACACGGATTACTAAACCGTGCGCACGAGTTACCAAACCTTGCGCACGAGATACCAAACCGTGCGTACGGACTACCAAACCGTGCGCACGAATTAACAAAACGCCGGGTGTACCAGTTAGTAGGGGTTATCTTTCTGTTCTCATTAGTTCTTCTCCAATATTTGATAGCCAATTCCTACCCATCAACGGGAAGTCTACATAACGTAAGTATCGCGAACTTGACAAGGCAGCTTTATTTGCTATTGATTAGCACCAAAATGTCAAAACATTTAGTGTTATTTATTGCATACTGTTGGTAATTTTATAAACGTGAGCACTTTGGTTTGCCATTTCTCATTTAAATTCGTTTACATGTATAGCTCATCGCCCCTCCTCATTGGCTGATACTCTATAGTAAGTGTGTTAGTATATTTCACAAACTGTGCATTATTGTACCGTTTCCCTCTGTGTTGTTTACATCTTATGTCAACTTATCACAAAACGCAGTGACACTATGAAAACACACAGCAATTTTCCCCCTCCCTTTGTCCATAAATTGTCCGTGATATTTGGAGAAATTGGGTCGGTTAGGGTAAACCGCCCCGCCCATATTGACATTGGTGACACAAATCGTTTTGATAGAATGGATGCACATGTACAAGACTGACACTAAATATCGTAACGGGTTTATCACCGCAACTTCCATTCTATAAGTGGTCTCTGTCAATTTTTTGAGATATTTTTCAACACTGGTCACCTTTGACTATATGGTGAATGCAGATTGCGATACACCGATATCATAAGGGAGGGAAACCAGCACGATCCTATTCAGCCCCGTTACGTTTGCTTCCTAAGTGTTGGTGCAAATCTGACCCCGATCAAAGCCACTCACCCAAGTCATTAGACCCCAAGAAAGGTTTAGGGAATGTTTCAGAAATCTCACAGACACCTAGCTTTTTTACCAAGTCCATATTTCGGACCTCGACATATCACATCACCGATCTCCCCCGAATATTTGTCTGTGCATTTCAACTTTATGCTTTCTCAACTGTCACTAAATATGGTGATGTACATGTACAAGAAGAGAAACTCACAGAGAACCAAAATATAGTGCAATGCACTCAAAATATCTGGTATAAATTGTACAGCCCAGGCAGAAGTTTGTAAACGTTTTGTGATGTAATGACATTTTAAGTGAAGGTCAACGTGAACTAATCATAATATTGTACCTCATCTTTATAACCACGTGTCTGATAAGATACTACTGGTAACATGACAAAAAGCGCTTTAATTTCACGTTGAGATATATATCGACGATGAACGGTATATGTACCCTCCAGTGCTTGAAATCAAGGATACCACAGACTTTTCAACTTCAGCCGCTTTTCGCAATCTTCACTTGCAACATGACCAAAAGGGACGGCCAACTACTAAGCTGTATGATAAGCGGAAGGATTTCACTTTCCTATCGTGAACTTTCCCTTTCTCGATAGCAACAAGCCTGCTCCCCCATTAACGGTGTACTCATCAGAATGCCTTGTGGTTTGTTGTCACTAATCGGGTTCTCGTTGTGAGGACGTGACATTACTTCGTTTCGACTTAGATTTACATGGTGGGTTTCACTGATGAAGCAGAAGACGCTAACCCTTCCGGAACACCTGGTCTTATTCGCCTTGTACTCTTTCATAGGTATACATGTAAATGTTTTCTTTCGTCATAGTTGTCACAGTCCCAACAATAGTTTTTATATATTTAGTATATGTCAACCTTATCAACCACATTTTCTATAGATTCAATAAAGATTCAATTATTGTCAGTACATAATTTTGTTCTACATTGCATTATCAATTTTGAATCTATTTATCATATTTATAATAATAACGATTTTATGTGGATTCGGTTTTAAGGACTCACACAACTTAATCAGCCACAATCGGCAAGTGTTTCAATACAATGCCTCTGACTTATTTAATATATATTGACATTTTTTAATTGAATGAAATCTACATATATTTTTAAGTTTGAAATGATATTTAAGTTGATTTTATTATGTGATGGCGGATTTATATGGGGTCAAAAGTCAGGGTGTGCTCTCGACCCGCTTCACCGGTAAGGCTTGTACACTTCCGGTTATCAAAAGCAGAAACTTGTAGCGCTCTTATATGCCACTAAACCTGCCAAAATATGCCCTTTGAAGCCATTGTCAGGTATGTATCTCTGAATCTAGATAGTTGTCACTAGTGCTGAACTTTAATTATTAAAAGTACATTCTAACAGTTTGTCCCTGATTTGGGGCTTGTGTAAGTCTACGTATTGACGTTTTGTAAAAGAATATAGTCCTTCATTGAAGGACAATCATACAGCATGATGGTGTACGCTGATAGTTCAATTTAGCCAAATTATGAAGAAATAAAACACAAAAACATATTTCAAATGTCAAGTTTCATTTTGTTGTTAATGAATTTATAAGTTTAGGTATTAAATTTTCTGACGCGTCATCGCGGAAGAATAATGTCTAGACGCGGTGCGCAGGCTCAGCTGCGAATCTATTATACTAGCTAGAAGTTGATCATGAGAGTCGCTAAATATTGAGGTTATATATCTTCTTGAATTTGAAGCTGCAATAATTGAATGTTGAGTTAGATAAGAAACCAGGCGTGACTTGAAAGGACGAAATAATTTAGTTTAAATTTTATTTTATTGATGTTAAATTACAATAGTACATGGTTATAAATAAAGAAAAAGATCCAGAAACAAGTACATAGTACTTATGTAAATCCGTCTCCTTAATAATTTGACATGGCAGTTGGCTGTTCGACTGCCTTTCATATATGACGTGACCACATGGATGTGTGATCCACGTTGTTTTCGATTTGTACCGGGGGTTGAAACTGACACAAGAGGCAAAATGGGTAGTTGGAGGGATAATTTCTAGGGCAGACATGAATTGTCTCTACCGCTAGCAACATCTGATAATATTTTGCTGATTGATTGTTTTTGGTTGCTTAAACAATTTATTGTGTTGCTTCAATAAAAATGTAAATTTAAAGATGAAAATAGTTATCTCCCTTAGCAAAATCTGAAAATATGTATTCATACTCACAGACGATGTTAATCTGGTCAATTTCATCGGCAAATGAAACTGGTAACATTTGGTAATTACGTTGAGTCTAACTTGAGTCGAAATTGAAATATAAATGGATTACATGTATAGGTCTGATACAGAGTTTCAGAAGTGTTGAATTTACCTTAATTAACAACTGGTGTAGTTGAGTTAGCAAGTTTTATGAGTATAAGCTTGATACGGATTGTATTAATTCTTAATAGTTGTATATAATGTCAAATATTAACAATGAAAGACGCTTTATACAATTTATATTGATAATGGAAATTTGATGCATACATACATATGTTACTATGGAATGGGTACAATATAATTAGGGTACGATAGTTCGATATAGCTGTTTATGTCGTTACAGCTCTAACCCATGTTGGTATGAGGGCAGATAGACATTGGTGATCTAGCACAGACAAATAACCATAGTGACCAGTCCTATGTGGGCAACTATTTAAAAGATGTCCTATGCGGGCAACTGTATACATGTATTGTCGTAGTCCTGTGTAGGCAAGATGAGCTGTCAAAGATGTTACCCCCAGGGTCGTTTAAGCTGTCTAGAGTTGTTGTGCAGTACCCTATGAACTGTATTTTGTTCAATCTGCATGTATGAATGTGTATGTGTATGATAGATGTGAGACAGTTTTACAATAAGTATATATATATGTGTGTGTATAAATAGTGTAATAAACGTATGTATATAGTGTATATCTTGTGTTTGTTCCATTCTTGACATCAGCGATGCTAGTCCAGGTTAAAATGGTTTGCCCTAGTTTTTCGGTATTCTCTTCTTGTTTTGTCTTTCCTGAATCATCAAGGTAGTTTTGTATACGATTCCCTGTGGTAGATCAATAGGTTAAAATTTGTTAAAATTATTTCTACTATTGCTGCTGCTTATTGCAGAGACGGGCAATCTCGGAGTCCTTATGCAGTTTGTAACCAGTTTGTTGTTTTCTTATGTAAAGGGGCGTATCCATACAGTTTCTTTTCACAAATCGAAAGATGATTTTATTATCTCTGTCCCTGTATCGCTTAAAACAAAAAACAAAAAATACTCGACAATTTCAGAACTTCTTATACAGAAGATATTTTCCCTGCTGTGGTGAAACAGTAAAGATAGCTTCAGTACTTGCAGTCATAAAATTCCTTCAAACCTAATCAAACTAGAGAAATTATTGTACTGACATGTTTTTTATAGGCACAATGTTTGGGTAATACGTTCTGTCTCATGAGATCAGCAGGGCCCCGGTGTCATGAACGTTCCTTAAATTTAAAGAGCTCCTTTGTTAAGTTAAGGAGCGATCATGAAACACATTTTTCAGAAAAAAAAATATCTATGGAATTCCTTGGCGATTTTCAGTTAAGGAAACATTTTAGTTAAGGAAAGTGATTTGGATTAAACTTTATATGAGGGAGTCACTTTATATATTATAAATTTTTAGTTAAACTTAAATTTTCATTTTCTTCTATTCCCATTGACTATGTTTTACTTTTTTTATGTTTATGATAGAATAGAATCAACAGTCGCTGCAGGTAGAGTGTAAACAGTGTACCTGCTGCCCTCATTGCATGATCGTAAGAGGCGACTAAATTTGGGATCTTATCTTTTCTCTTCTTTCTAAACAACTTTCTTCTTCCTAATGTGTCCATTGACAATGCCTCACTTTTGGCCTTTAGATGAGCGTTCGCCCCTGTGAGGAATGCCTTGGGTTCTGTCCCCCAATTTAGGAGTGGGACGACTGCTTCGCCCGTTGTCAGTTTAATGTGACCGGCTGGGTTGTCCTGCTGGGTGTCTTCGGCAGTATGTTTCAGTGAGGTAGCACTATAAAGTCAGCATCAGTTCCGCGCTATCACAAGGAGACAAACACGAACATATCGCACACTACACGCATGCATCTTGCACACAGGGGAGGCCGTCCTTAAATGACCATAGCTGTTGATGGGACGTTAAACAATACTAAACCAAACCAAAAACCAAACACAATCAACAGTATATATATAACTCAGTTCACTTCTACATAGTAGTTCAAATTCAGTGCAACTGGTGGCATTGGTTCGTCTTAATTCTATTCTTTCACTTGACAAGCTTTGTATGAAAGAGATAATACGTTTTTCGCTAAATGATTCAATCGAATTAAACTAACTTGAATATCCATAATATCTGTACAAAACCGAATAATGTAAATGCCAGAAAATAAACCCATACATTATAGAAACTACAAGATTATTTTCATAAAATACCAGTATAAAATGTATGCCAGTGTTAATATATCAACAATTTTGAATAGCATTGTAATTTCTGTGTAAAACGGACATAAATAAAATGTGGGATATTTTTGATATTTATGAATCCATGTACATTAAGATTTTTTTCTGTATTTGATGAGTTTAGCTAGTGTACTCTACTACATATAGGAATAGTTAGACATTTGGACTATAAAGTGTTATACGAAATGTCCAATCAAATTCGTATCAGAAAATTTTACTATATGGACTGCATTCCTCTCTTTCTATGGAATAATAATCTAGTCAGCCTATAAGTTTCAAACTAAAATCAACGCAACCATACGCATGACAGATGTGGTACAGTATCGATTGGTGATCTTGTCTTATCGATTTACTGACGGTCAAGTATACCTGGTAACAACACAAGGGGCTATTTCGATCATTGTTTGTGCAATAGACACAACCTGAGTTTGACTATGTTAAGATACATATGGATATATTTTTTTACTAATAAAGAGCTATATAAAATATGCTGCGTATGCTCAAACAACAATTAAAACTAAAACGAATAACCATATTATTAAGGATTTATTTGTTAATAACTAAAAACAAGTCCTTGGTTCTTGTCAATATCTTGGCATAAAATATGTACATGTTTAAAAAGTATCGAACTGTATTATTATGAAGGGTGTTTTGTCATGGTTATTATAAAAACTTGCTCCTGTGAAAGTTAAGTTTGCCGGCCATACATGCGAGCTGAAAATAATTAAAAGGGACCGAATCTTATATGAAATCATACCGCACCTTCACAATGATAATAATGGTAATATATGTATTCTAGCTGACCGAAGCGTACATTTTCATGACAACAACATGGCAATTTCCTGTCTTGGATGTAAAAAAGGGCATTTGCCCAGAGGACATCTTTTGCTGGATCCATTTGCCCTCTTCTCATAATATCTATACTCATTACATAAACGTCTTCATCACATTGATTACGGATAGAAATGTTACTTCATCTGCACACAAGTCTGTTTCTTTATCTGTTACTGGACATAGCTTTTCAAAGGAACCCCAGATGATTACGAGTATAAGCCATCGGATTTGGATGATCACGTGGTACTCTTGGATCATTTCGTGATGGTCTGATACATGTATGAGGTGAGTTCCAAACTGCCACGATATCATTAAGTTCATCCTGCAAAATAAATGGTAACTGTCATATTAATGCTTTTTTAGTTTCATTTCAATAAATCATCATACATGACTACATTGTATATGACTATATCTATACATGACTATGTCTATTCTGCTTCCGCCTTCAGCTTTGCTTACTCTTCGCCTGTATGACTTTCTATATAGCGTATATGCCACTAAATAAGGTTTTCTGGATTGAGATATGCTACGTTTATTTCACGGTTCAGTGAGATCATACATGTCTTCAAAGTGTAACAGGAAATATTCAAATACTCAGCCGGACTGGGATTCGAACCCGGGATCTGCCGAGTTTTAGACGGATGCACTACCAATGGAGCTGTTCGCCAGCGATCGACCCAGCACAGTTATGCTACATGATTCTCCCTCCTTTATCTAAGTCATCGCCCCCGACGACAACACTTTTTACAACACAGCACCACTATACCTATTGAGCTACATTGGCCTGTATTCATGGAACCGTTCTCGTGCTCTAGAATTTACTTTGTGCTCTAGCCTAATTCCTTGTTCTTTTTTTAATTAATAAAAACAAAATTGTCAATGATTTGTAAAAAGAAAATGAATAGACTTAAGACAACTACGATTTTCAATGTTTACACTTTACTTTTTTACCCATGACATAATTTAAGCGAGTAACAAGAAAGCTGGTTTGAGCTCAGAACCCATGCTTGAGCATGAAAACGGTTTCATGGATACGCGCACTAGTCGCCGGCAGTCGACTCAGTCCAGTTCTGCTACCGTAGCTATATACACGAAACACCGTGAACAGAAAGATACGTACAAAATGTTAAGATTGTTAATTGGTAAAACACGTTTGAAATAAATCTCCATACTCTACGGTTGTAATGATAAGTTACCCACTCCGACCTTTTTTTTCCTTTGTAAAGCGTTTTAACCATTTGTCGGGTGTTAATATACGATTGATCTTCATTTAGACGGCGTATACGGTAGCATGTTTATGGATCGCTGACGCCCTTCATAGATAATGTTAATTGTCAATTGCGTTCACAATTGCAGGTGCGGACAAGGAGGCAGAAATGCATTCAAATTTTTTCATATTCAAATTCAACTAAAAGGAGTTCATAGCATACCGCACCAAAAAGACGTAGTCAAAAATATACATTGAAACTCAACAGAACTACGCCCGTTCGGACAAACATTATTTTTTCTTCCCTCTCTGCATATAAAATACATAAGTGTACCATGCAGAACATGTGGGATAACACTTTTTCTTACTGCTATGTTTACATAATGTTCCCGGCGGCCACGGCAATCACCTTTTAGGCCACCGTGGACAAAACGGGTTGGACGTGAGACAACGCAGGGGGACGGGATGGGCAAACGTGACAGACCGTGATTGCCGTGGATGCTTGGCCAGATTTTTAAACTTTCAAAGATGATAAACCACCTCCCCTCCCATCCCCCACGCGCTAACATACGGGCCAACACGAGTGATTAATATTAGTTGTAATAACTTGTTCCATAAATGTTGTAAAATAAATAAAGTTTATATATATATATAACTTGGAGGCGGTCCGTAGTGGGACGGGATCGAAGCATGTGTATTCCTCGGCATCTCACGGTCCTTTCAATATTTGTCACGTTCTGCCGCGTTTAGTTCGCGTTTTGTCACGGTTGGTTCACGGTTGCTGCGCGTTTTGTCTAGCTCTGCCACGTTTTGTCACGGTTCTCAAGGCAAGCTGGGTGTATGGTAGCCGTTTCGTCGCATTCAATCACGGCGCGTACCGGTGTGCAACGGTTTACGGGCCCGTCGCGCTACGGCGTGTTGCGTTCTACTACGTCTGACACGGCGCGCGCGGTCTCAAAAACGGTATATCATTCGAGTCTCAGGATACAATGCTTGCTATTGCATGGGATGCCTCCTTTTTATACCTAGGGCATAAACGTGCTCCAAAGTAGCCCGAGTTTCTGGTACACCAGACATTTATCTGTCAAAATGTCTAAGTCTGGTGTCAGGGCCAGAGGAAACTCGGGCTAACGGCGCACTACGCTTCGGGCAAACGGGGCTGCCGTGGCCGCCGGGAATATAATGTAAACCAAGCATTAAAACTAGAAAGTTGTATACACACTTTTTTCCGATCTGACTTTTTTACTCCACGTATAGACAGAGATTATGCTCATTTTTTAGCATGTATGGATAAAGTTATCCTGGGCAAGAAAGGGATTCAAGAATTTGACATTACAATGGTTCAACAATGATGTGACGTCACAAAAAAAGCATTCCGATGCCGCATTGCGGAAGATGTCGACGTAAGGATTTGTTTTAACAGTATACAAACCGTATATTCCAGGAAGATGGGATTCGTCTGCTGGATAACCGAACTACTCGGTAGTGAAGCGGACGTAAAACCAATCAACCAATTAATCAAAAAGGAAGATGGGATTATTTTTTTCTTTTTTCAGTTGGGTATATTTGTTCTCTCTAATCGATTTGATATTTTCAAAAAAATATTCATCCTCTACCCTGAGGGGGTTTGTTACGGCACGATTTCTCACCCCGACACGATTTCTCACTCGGATGAGAAATCGTGCTAAAATTGCGGCGTTCGCAACACGATTTCTCACCCCGACACGATTTCTCAATCGGGTGTAGACAGAGATTCTAAAGAGAATTTGAAACAGAATATTTTGAAGATGAACCACTAGTAGTTTTGTTTTCTTAACAATCAATGACCTGTTTTACGGATCCTGTTCACATATAAAATGTTGTCTTTGTTTTAACAATATTAATTAATTTTATCTTATTGGCAATGACTTAAACCCTTGTATACAGGTTATCCTATAAATAAGAGAGTCTTCGAAGTCTCAATCATGAAGGTGGTCATCTGAAATGGTTGGTGACCTTTTAGAAGTGTCGTACATCTTGTCAAAGAATCAATCAGCCTTCATTCTCAATTTTTGTATTTTGGATGACCCTGGCTGCAAAGCTAGAACAGGTTGGTCAAAAAAATGTTTCTCAAGATCCATACGAAATTTGCCCCATTTCTGTCTTCTTCAGTATATAACAAAACTACACAAAATGCTCTTTTATTGTATTGAGTTGAGATAAAAACTGATATCTCTTGTAATTTAGTGTTTCGCTCTTGGCATTTCTCTGCCTAGTATTCCAAAAACCTTTCAGTCTGTAGTACAACCATTGCATAAATCTATAGTTCCAGTGTTCCTTCGTCCTGACCATTTGAGGAGGGAACATATTTTCATACAACCCTGTATCCTAAGAAACATTCTTGCGAGACATACTAGATGGTACATATATATTTATATTTGAAAAAGTGCTCTCAATAAGATTCAGAGAATGTCTTACGGTGGCCAGAAGGAGCATAATTATCTTAAATCCATGAGCATAACTCTACCGGATGGCTACATTTTGAACACAGTATGACCATTCTCTGGAAGCCAAAATGATGCAAGCATTACAAAAACATCATAGACAACCTCACAACGTTGGAGCAAGTCGACAATGCAGTCGTTGGTCGTAGTTTTAGAGACGTCCTGCCAATGTTAGAGGTATTTGGTATTAATACCAGTATGCACGCATATTTTAAGACTGGTCAGAGTCAACACTCTGATCTACAGGCTAACATTGACAGTTACTAACTCCCCATGGATTGTAGAGTCTTTTCATTGCATGTCTCAATTGGATACGGGGACAAATTTATCAAAGATCACCGGACACTGAAAGAAAAGACAGAGAACTCGCACATGAAATGAAGATTCATCTCACAGAAACAAACTGTTTGGCTCAGAGGGTGAAAACAACCAGCTCTCTCCAAATGAACAGAGTCCGAATTCGTAAAGATTATGAAATATGGGTGAATCAGCACTATCAAGACCTCATCTGTTGCCAGGTTTGTTCCAGACACAAAAGCCAGACTAAATATAATGTCTGGATTCAGTACAGCACGACACCAAACGATAATAATCCAATAAAAGATCACTACTTCCAATACCCAGTTGGTCAAAAAATATGGGAATGTGTGCTCATACATCAAATATACATTATTATCTTGGCAATTTTTGAATTCTTTAAAATCCAAAACAGTTGCACCAAAGGGCTAAGATGTTCCGGCAAATCTTGAAATAAGTTGTTTTCTTGTGAATCTAGAATCACCAGTTTGAAAACAAACTCAAAAGCATCTTTGTTTTTCTTCCTTCTTTTCCCAAGTCTGCCATCGAACATATATAGCAAGAAAATTGTCTGGGAATCTGACAACTGATTAGGCAGTAGAATGAATGTTTTGGTGGCCATCTGGAAAAGATATATACCAACAAATCTTTTCGAAACATGTTCTTTGTTTATCAAATATTCATTCCATTTAAACTGGAACAAATATTTCCTTCTTTTCTGTAAGTTTCAGTTCAGTCATAATGAATAGACTATACACTAGCCATGAATTGTGATGTATAGACCATATGTTCATTTGATCCCTTCTTTGAATATGTTCACCACATATTTTGGATTGATATATTTGTCACTGGTAGTTCATGACCTAGTCCTTCTATAATCAAAATATATTTGGTATTCAAAAGTTATAAGATATTTTTATTCTAAGATGAACACATTTTTGTCTGGAAATATCATTACTTGAGATGGCTTACAGCTGTTGATTTGTCTGTTAATATCTGATAACTGACCATAGCAAGATATTTTTACATGGTTAATTTTAATGGGTGTTTTTGTTGTGATAAGGTTTAGGTCTACACCTCACCAAAAGAAAATTGAAATCTGTTCTGTTTTATTAACTGTAATATAGGTCGGTAAAATTAATATTTTGATGGTGTTCTTGAAGATGGCAAACACAATGTCAACATCTACCGCAAAATGGCTGTTGCAGTCTAGCTTTGGCAAAGTCTCAATTTTGCAGTGTCCTATATCCCTTAAATTTTGTATTAAAATCAGCAATGACACCTAAAACACTTCAGTGGCTTTCGTTATTTTTTTTCATTTTATAATATGTCGTGTTAGGTCGGGTCCTGATTGGTTGACAATTAGATATTGACCGATTTTGTTCGGATTCTGTATGTAGATGTGTTATGGCATTGTGATAATGTTTGCAGCATCATTTGCGACTACAGGGTAAGTATGGGCGCCTTAAGTAACGGTCCCTGTTACAACTGATTACCGTTATGATTTATGATAAAAAATGAAATGTATGTACCCTTCCAGGGCAACTTATTTCACTTCTGCTTTAGTAAGCTCATGTTGTGTAAAAACTCCGTGTTCTTTGTTACTTAAGTTACCTTTGTCATTGGAATCTTGCCATTATTGTTGACCATGTCTTGTGTTAGATATGACTTACATATTATCTATATATATACGTTTTATCGTGCGTAAATTGTGGTGATTATTTTTCTTCTATGTTTCTAATATCTCCAGTGGAATTCAAACAAAATCAGTTCTTTTTTTTGAAAAAATAATAATAATAAATAAATAACAGGTATTGTTATTTAAGAAGTGTTAATTCTCTCACAAAATAGGTGAATTATATTGCGTTTTAATGTGTTTAAGAAGACGCGCACACGTGCATTGTATTTGCGCGCGTGAGTTTGTGCCTGTATGCTGCACGCGTATGCGTTCCATGCGTGTATGAACAAGTTGGACACACGTATTATTGATTCTTACACACCACGTAATCGAGCAACAATGTTTTTTTCTTAGTCTAATTGAATATGTGAATATATTTGAAAACTTTTGCTGCGTATTTCAAAAGTGAATCAATCAATCGATCAATATTAGGTATGCTGTACATCGAACATCTCGTCATTTGATATCATGTAAGCTCATCTATTACATGTACTTAGGCAAGTTTAACTAAGCTCGCTTTATTCCAAAAATGAGAGATGACGTCAGAAAAACAAGGGATTGAAACAAGCAACATATGTAAGCCGTCGAATGAAAGGAAGAAAGTCTTTATTTTGGGGATACGTTTTTTTTTCTAACGGTACCTTTATTTACAAAACACTTTAAATAAAATTTGACTTCGTGTTGTTATCAATTCGGTATATCCATTTAATTAATAGCTTATATTCCTCATTCTACGTTGATAAGTAGATTTTCCAGGCTGATTTCGGATTCGTAGTAATATACATAATACATATGTACCTACAGGACCTTCTCAGAGCTAAACGTTTATCCGTTGTTTATCCGAGGCAAAGTGAACATTCATCGCGCTTTTTTGTTCCTCTCTGAATGCGTGTGTAATCAGTTAGGAGTTATCGCTTCACTATTGATACGAATGTAATTCATATAGCAAATATTTTTTCCAAATTAAATGATGTATGGATTGCAGTTTTTTAACAGAGAAAATATGATTTTAAAATGTAAAGAAACAGTTTTGTTATTGTTGTAAAATAAAATTTATTCGAAAAGATCAAACACCCCGGATGAAAAACATCAGACAACAGTAGTAGAGAGCGATTGTTTATACGACGCCAAAAGAGCGTGGATCGTAGGATTGTGACGTCACAGAGGGTGAATTGGACCCGCCTACTTCCGGAGACGTGAGTCATTGGAGAGCCACGTAGTCCTATGAGTCATAGACTGTCATACATTTAATACGTTGACGTTTGGTAATCATGACGAAATTACAAAAGGAATGATGACGTCACAGAAGGTGAATTGGACCCGACTACTTATACGAGGCAAAAAGACCAAGGATCGAAGGATCGTGACGTCACAGAAGGTGAATTGGACCCGCCTACTTCCGGAGACGTGGAGACATGAGTCATCGGAGAGCCACGTAGTCCTATGTGTCATATAGACTGTCACACAGTTAATACGTTGACGTTTGATAATCCTGACGAAATTACAAACGGAATGATGACGTCAGAGAAAGGCCGTATCATTGCGTGGGAGGGGAATCATCGTGAACGGATCATTGGTCCGTGAAATAGGAACTTTAGTGACATCCAGAAAAATGATATTTATTGTGAACCTAAACAAAACAAGTGTACCTCGGTTAATCCTGTCATGTGCGTATGGCAGTAACGATGTCAAGCAAAGTGAAAATGTTTCAATCAGAACAGATAGTAAAAATACCAAACAAGGAAGTCATCAGGACATCTGTAACATTATTTCAGCTGAAACCTCTCAGATAGAAAGCTTTGCAGTTTGTTCGTCAAAAGAATACATCTATCGAGAAATTCCTAGAACAGTATCTGGAGTTAGGACAACTCTAACATATGAAAACCATTATCAGGAGAGCCTGGTATGTTTATACCGAGGAATATAAAAATACCAGTCATTGAATTGAAGTTGTCTTTATTCACATGTAATTGTATCGCACCCATACACAGTGTAATACATCATTCCATTCGACAGCAGATTTTATTTTAGAAACCAATAATACCGTATAATAGAAATTGATGAAAAGAGTGATATTGCTATGTCAACTCGATCAACATACCTGTAATATACACAAGTTATCATGTATCCAAATGTATTATTGAAATATATAGCATCGATACAAATTGATAGCGCAATGAAATAACGCCATTGAAGAGCCACTTGGATAAAAAAAGATTCCAAACATTTAAAAAAAATGAAATCGGTTGTATTGTTTATGTCACTCCTTCACAATATAAACAGCATTTCATGGTTACGTAATTACCGATATTGCATTTCAACATCACGTATGATTTTGCAACCACCAGACTTATATAAATAATATATTTCAGCGTAATAATACCACAGGATATAATGGCGAAATCTAGAACAATTCTATGCCAATTTCATTGCTTCTGTTTGTCATGTCAATCAAGAGTAACCATGTGGAACAAGTCTGTCCAATTCAATGACACATTCATTAGAAGCATTGATTGGAATCAATCCATTTTCATTTAAACAAATATGCACGAGTTGGGATTTGGAAATAGGCACCCTTAAATAATACAACACAAATGCTAATTTACATACGTTAGATAAAAATACAAATTTTGAATAAAGATAATTAATGATCTCGTGCGTTGTCTGGGTCCCAAACTGACCATCTGCGGCACCAAACCATTACCTTCCGACCATTTCAACCTCCTAGTAAGTTTTACAATTCGTAACATTCAATAACATGGTATCGTCGGCAGAACAGTACAAATCGGAAACTGATGAAAAGTATTATATGTAAAAGTACATACAAATCTATCATTTTTGACTAAAACATCACCAAATGAAACACTCACGTTAGAAAGCGTCAACATTTGACAAAACGAAACCATCAAATTAAAACGTGTGACCACTACACCAACACTTAGCCATCACATTGGAAAGTTTGACCACTACATCAAATATAAAAGTCAAATCGTAAAGTTTGACCACTTCACCAAATATAACTATTACAGTGGAAAGTTTGACCATTACATCAAATATAACTACCACATAATGTAAGGTGTGACCATTACACCAAAGATAACCATCACATCGCTAAGTATGACCACTACACCACATATAACCTTCACACTACAATTACAGAAATAATAACACCAGGGCCCGGTTGTTCAAAACTATCGTTAAGCTAACGATGTCGTTAAATTTCACGAGTCGTTAACCGCTAATTCTGCGTTAGTTACTTATAGTAACGCCCTGCATTAAATTCTTTTTGGCCCTAGTTTTATCGATTTTAGGTCGAATTATGCTTTAGTTGACTCTTTGCTATGGTGCTTTTTTTCTATAACCATATATAAAATTGCTTAGTATGATGGGATTAACATTAAAAAGAACTAGCAGGATTGATCACATGGTATGGCTTCGTTCTTGAGAGACTTAGTTCCTTAGTCATAACTTTGAACCGGTTGAGATCCCCACCCTTTAACCATATACACATTTACAGTTTTGGAGAAAAAACGAACGCAATCAAACTTCCAAAATCGGTTAAGAGGATCCCCGGATCGTCGATTCAGATAGAAGAGCTCTGTTTATAACATATTTAAAGTTCATATAGATAATTATAAAAATCTATACTTAACGATTAATATATTTGATCATACAAATGTACCATTAACCGTGTTTCTCTCGGAAGTGTTTTACGAACGTTTTTTTAAAAGTGTACTTTCAAGTAAATATCTATCCATATTTTACGAATGAAAAAGTTAAGCTAATATAAAAGTGACACATTTTGTAAATTTTATTAATGCACTTGTTTAAACAATTTGACTTTTGGAATAAATGACATTATAATAATAGCAATAATTTACAAGTAGAATGTACACATATATTGAAACATATATGCTAGGCTTTTAAGACAACTTTCTGGTTGCGGACGGATTTTGACATATAACACATGATGCTAATTAAAGCGTACAATGGTACACGTTACAAGACCGTCGGCACGCCACGATACAATCTTTGTACACGGAATATGTGTTGACAAAACCACCCGTACGTCTCGAGTATATCGTATACTGTGATGATTTAAAACCCCAACATAGATCACTAATGAATAAAGAAGCATTCTCCAAATAAAACACGAAGACACATATCTATAATCATTTAATTTAATTGATCTGCATATAAATATAGTCTAGAATATTTCATTAAAAAATCGTATATGTAAGTTTAATTGTAAACGAAGCCGTTGTTATCTAATCAGACGGTGACCGGAACCGGGGAGTACAAACTCCCGGGCAACAATGTCTCGTGCAGAAACGTCACAGGTGTGATAAAGATAGGTCGAAAGAACTTGTTTCATAATTGTTGTAAAATAAATAAAGTTTTTATATACAACTCCTACGTATTAACTGTGGGACAAAAGTTGCTAATTAAATTGCGAATCGAAATGCTTAATCTTTGCACAAAGGATGTACGCCTCGAGTAGATCGTATACTGTATTATCTCGAAATACATCTTTCGAGTTGGTTGAAAACCCAAACAGAGATCACTAATAAAGAAAAGGTACACGTTTGGAATAAAAAGAAAGACATATGTATATATTATCATTTAATTTAATTGGTCTGTTTGTAATCCAGAATTTTCATTAAAACAATCATGCGTCAATTTTATTGCATTCGAAGTTGTTGTTATATCAGACGGTGACGTGAACCGGGCGGAACAAACTCCCATGCACCGATGATTCTAGTCCGAATTATTCTGACGTTTTATCGACTTTTTTTATATCGGTCTGGTGTCGATTAACGTCAGATCTCCGGCCCTCTATAATTTGCGGGAAATAAGCGACCCGCGCCTGGGTCGCTCTTCAAACTGATGTTTTAGAAACAAATCGTCACTTCCACACACATGTCGCACATGATGATTCCCCATCCACACAATGACATAATCTTTCTCTGACGACAAAATTCCGTTTAGATTTGCGATTCCGTTAGGACGATTAAACGTCAACTCTTGCATATTCATTGTCTGACTCTCTATGACTCATGTTCCCTTCGCCCACACAATCGACTGTTAGACCGAAACCTTTGGTTGTCAATGACATAAGTATGATAAAAACGTCATCGTCCAACCCAACACGTCGAATCCGTGTCATATGACTCGCGTTACCCTGGACGACTGTCATATCTGATTGGACTACGAGTATGACTTACGCCTCCAAGTGACCGGTACCGAAACCCCGCAATAGCACGATGATCGGAACTAGGCGGAACAAAACTTTCGCGCACCAATCGTCGTTCATGATGATTCCCTACTCACGAAATGGCATAGCCTTTCTCTGACGTCATCATTCCGTGCAGATTTGTAATTTCGTCAGAATATTAGCCGTCAACTCTCGTTTCAGACCATGAAACATAGGACTACGTGGCTCTCCTACGACTCAGGTTCCCACGTGGTCTTCACAGAAACCCCTCTGACTCTAGACAGGGCCACTCCCACGCAAGGACTTCGCACGCGATTGGACAATGCCCGGGACTTGGCGGAGCCACACGTGTCCGACGTCGTGTACATAGTAAGGCCATGCCTTCTGACGTCATGATCCCCTAACAGAGATAACTAATGAATAACAAATAATTCTTCGAATAAGACATATCTATTATCATTTAACTTAGTTTGTTTGTACATGCTGTGCAAAATATTTCATTAAAAATGAACAGGTCAATTGTATTACATGCGAACCCGAAGAGTTAGAGCTATTGATAAGACACATATGCCAGCACTGACATGGTCAATGACAGCGTGAAAGGCTACAACGCTACACCCCGATAACGATCAGATTGCACACCACGGGATGCCTGTTAAGCAGGTTCAAATCACACATGTACGTATTGGGTTGCTACAGCCGGGACAGCGGATGAGTAATATCTCGACTTACAGTGTTAGAGTTGATTTGAAATCCTAACAGAGATAAAAAATGAATACAAAAAACATTCTTCGATAAAGACATATTAATTATCATTTAACTTAATTGATTTGTTTGTGCATGTTGTCCAAAATATTTCATAAAAAAGACAGATCCATTTTATTGCATGCGAACCCGATGATCTAATAACCGGAACCACACGGTTCTCACAGACCTATGATCCGTTCACATGATTCCCCACCCATGCAACAACACGGCCTTTCTCTGACGTCATCATTCCGTTTGTAATTTCGTCAAGATTATCAAACGTCAACGTATTAACTGTGTGATAGTCTATGACTCATATGACTACGTGGCCCCACCCACGCAATGGCATGGCCTTTCTCTGACGTCATCATTTTGTAATTTCGTCAGGACTATCAAACGTCTGTGTGACAGTCTATGACTTATATGACTACGTGGCTCTCCAATGACTCACGTCTCCACGTTGAGATATAGAGCTGGGGTGAGAAATCGTGTCGCCTATGCCCAATAGACTGGCCACCGTCTCTAGAATATTAAATAATTAAGAACTAGAAATATGTCAAAATGACATGAAAGTCACCCCCATCTCCTGTATGATTATTTTCAGTATAATAAATCATTGACCAAGCTACAACTGACATATTTCCACCTGTCAATCAAAATGGTCTAAAAATGACCAAGTATGCATACACGCTGTTTAGGTAACCATGCCAACCTACTAGGATATAATAAGAAAGCATGTGGTTGATTTACTTGAAGAAAATGTTCCATGTTTTATGACCATAAAACACAAACACTGCAAATAATTTCATTTTTTTTTATTTTTATTTCTGTGACATTCCCTGGCCTTCTGCATCCCAATTTCAAAGCCTTCCACATTCAAACATGCCAAAGTGCCAGGATGAGATAGTTCATTTGTTAAAATGAAAAAAAAATGATATAAGAGAACTGAACATGCATATAGGAGCAAATCATTTTCACCAAAACTAAAGGCTGATAATTAAGGAATTTCCAATCCCTATCACTAGTTTGTACTGGTATTGTATTGGTGGTTATTCAACTCCATATAATCAGTTGATAAAAATAATTTGTTTGTAAAACTGTCAATATCGTCTAGTCATTGGTTTCCGCGCGTTTTTTTATTTCCGCGCAGCCATTTTATCAAGCTATATATCGTTACTATGTGACCTGCTGGACACAACACAAAGATATTTTAGACGTTTGGCCATCGTCTGTAAACTGACACAAAAATAACCGGAAGTTCGTCCGGAAAACACAAGAATTAATTACCGATTAAAAAACACGCATAAAAAAATGCAGTTTTGCTTAATACACTTTTTATCTTGCTCAAAATGAATCCATACCTGAAACAAGTCCACTGACATGAAGTTTAGAAATTAAACCAACTAATTGTAATGACTTACAGTGTATTGCTGCAGCTGTTGAAGTACTTGCTTCCCTTTTAGTTTGTGTATTCTGGAAATGATAAAATATCAGCTATCTTACAATGCTTAATTTGGGATAATGTTGCGAACCGAGTAATCTTATGGAGTTACCTGATAGTCTGTGACCGTCGGGTATCGGCGGTAACAGGGAGCGGCGCAGGACAGGGTCCAGGGACGTCTGTGCAGCTCGGTGTCTCAGGTATATCTCCCCGGCTGTCACCGTCCTGGCTTCCCGGGTCAGCACAGAAGGTTCCGAAGGGCACTTCCGGTACTCGGGGTTCTTGGGAGTTATCCA
>NW_018404690.1:241137-241834 GCF_002113885.1 Mizuhopecten yessoensis
TGTGAACAAGTATAATACACAACAGCGAAAGCAAATAGCAAGCAAGCACACACAATTGGACAGAAAACACACAATACTGCAAATTATGAGACAAAACACAGTTGTCCTATATTACTGGTGCACAATATTAATACATGAACTGCTATACCACAATAACCAACACCCCAGCCAGCATACCCGTCTCGAGTGCACGGTTAATGAGCTACAGTTAACACAGATCCCCCTAGGACCAACACTCCAGCCAGCATACCCGTCTCGAGTTAATGATCCAACTCAGGGGGAAAATTTCAAGGGAAAATAAATAACAATCTGCTCCTGTCTGAGACTATTACCTAAGCCAGCATACCCGTCTTAGGATAAGAATCAGCACTAAATTAGACAATTAAGGCCTAAAGATTTGAAAAACCAAAGTATCACCAGTAATTTAGTATAATTTTGTGTGTCTACAATCAATACATGTAACTTCTAGCAACATGTCCTATATGTTGATCCAAATTCAATCAAAGATGGCGTACTGAGCGGTATTCAACACTATATATTTTTTTTTTTAGTAAACACAAAGAAATTACGAAATGTACACCTCAAAAATAGCAATTTGATGATANAGGTCATTGCCTCCCCTAGAGTATATATTTACCTACCACAGGGGACTGTAGCACGATCATTGCCTCTCATTTAGTACATGTATATATATATA
>NW_018404691.1:0-133 GCF_002113885.1 Mizuhopecten yessoensis
AGAGTGAACATTGTCCTATGTAGTAATGGTACCTTGTTTGTATTTCGTAGAGTGAACATTGTCCTATGTAGTAATGGTACTTTTTTGCATTCTGTAGGGTGAACATTGTCCTGTGTAGTAATGGTACTTGTTT
>NW_018404691.1:2547-2837 GCF_002113885.1 Mizuhopecten yessoensis
TGGTTGTAATCTGTAGGTTGAACATTGTCCTGTGTGATAATGGTACTTGTTTGTATTCTGTAGGGTGAACATTGTCCTGTGTGATAATGGTACTTGTTTGTATTCTGTTGGGTGAACATTGTCCTATGTCATAAGTAATGGTACTTTGTTTTTAATATGTAGGGTGAACATTGTCCTGTGTAGNTGTTTGTATTATGTAGGGTGAACATTGTCCTGTGTAGTAATGGTACTTGTTTGTATTATGAAGGGTGAACATTGTCCTGTGTAGTAATGGTACTTGTTTGTATTCT
>NW_018404691.1:5592-6523 GCF_002113885.1 Mizuhopecten yessoensis
TTAATGGTACATTGTTTGTATTCTGTAGAGTGAACATTTTTTACTGTGTAGTAATGGTACCTTGTTTGTATTCTGTAGAGTGAACATTTTTTACTGTGTAGTAATGATACCTTGTTTGTATTCTGTTGATTGAACATTGTCCTATGTAGTAATGGTACTTGTTTGTATTCTGTAGGGTGAACATTGTCCTGTGTAGTATTTGTAACTTGTTTGTATTCTGTAGGGTGAACATTGTCCTGTGTATTAATGGTACATTGTTTGTATTCTGTAGAGTGAACATTGTCCTGTGTAGTAATGGTACCTTGTTTGTATTCTGTAGAGTGAACATTTTCCTATGTAGTAATGGTACCTTGTTTGTAATATGTAGGGTGAACATTGTCCTGTGTATTAATGGTACCTTGTTTGTATTATGTAGGGTGAACATTGTCCTGTGTAGTAATGGTACCTTGTTTGTATTCTGTAGAGTGAACATTGTCCTATGTAGTAATGGTTCCTTGTTTGTATTTCGTAGAGTGAACATTGTCCTATGTAGTAATGGTACTTGTTTGTATTCTGTAGAGTGAACATTGTGCTATGTAGTAATGGTTCCTTGTTTGTATTTCGTAGAGTGAAGATTGTCCTATGTAGTAATGGTACTTGTTTGCATTCTGTAGGGTGAAAATTGTCCTGTGTAGTAATGATTCCTTGTTTGTATTCTGTAGGGTGAACATTGTCCTGTGTGATAATGTTACCTTGTTTGTATTCTGTAGGGTGAACATTGTCCTATGTAGTAATGCTACTTGTTTGTATTCAGTAGGGCGAACATTGTCCTGTGTAGTAATGGTACTTGTTTGTATTCTGTAGGGTGAACATTGTCCTGTGTAGTAATGATACCTTGTTTGTATTTTGTAGAGTGAACATTGTCCTGTGTAGTAATGGTACTTGTTTGTAT
>NW_018404692.1:0-133 GCF_002113885.1 Mizuhopecten yessoensis
ACCAGAGTTACACCGTCAATGTTTGTCTATTACTGAACTATAACAAACAACCAGAGTTACACCGTCAATGTTTGTCTATTACCGAACAATAACATAAAACCACTGTTACACTGTCAATGTTTGTCTATTACTG
>NW_018404692.1:3999-4269 GCF_002113885.1 Mizuhopecten yessoensis
TACTGTCAATGTTTGTCTATTACTGAACTATAACATAAATCCATACNTATTACCGAACTATAACATAAAACCACTGTTACACTATCAATGTTTGTCTATAACCGAAGTATAACATAAAACCACTGTTACACTATCAATGTTTGTCTATTACTGAACTATAACATAAAACCAGAGTTACACTGTCAATGTTTTTCTATTACCGAACTATAATATAAAACCAGAGTCACACTGTCAATGTTTGTCTATTACCGAACTATAACATAAAACCAC
>NW_018404692.1:8908-9082 GCF_002113885.1 Mizuhopecten yessoensis
ATTACACCGTCAATGTTTGTCTATTAAAGAACAATAACATAAAACCAGAGTTACATTGTCAATGTTTGTCTATTACCGAACTATAACATAAAACCACTGTTACACTGTCAATGTTTGTCTATTACCGAACTATAACATAAAACCAGAGTTACACTGTCAATGTTTGTCTATTAC
>NW_018404692.1:9099-9306 GCF_002113885.1 Mizuhopecten yessoensis
GTCAATGTTTGTCTATTACCGAACTATAACATAAAACCAGAGTTACACTGTCAATGTTTGTCTATTACCGAACTTTTACATAAAACCACTGTTACACTGTCAATGTTTGTCTATTGCATACCTATAACATAAAACCATTGTTACACTGTCAATATTTGTCTGTTACCGAACTATAACATAAAACCAGATTTACACTGTCAATGTTTG
>NW_018404692.1:12461-12837 GCF_002113885.1 Mizuhopecten yessoensis
ATTTGTCTGTTACCGAACTATAACATAAAACCAGAGTTACACTGTCAATGTTTGTCTATTACCGAACTATAACATAAAACCAGAGTTACACTATCAATGTTTGTCTATAACCGAAGCATAACATAAAACCAGAGTTAAACTGTCAATGTTTGTCTATTACTGAACTATAACATAAAACCAGAGTTACACTGTCAATGTTTGTCTATTACCGAACTATAACATAAAACCACTGTTACACTATCAATGTTTGTCTATAACCGAAGTATAACATAAAACCACTGTTATACTATCAATGTTTGTCTATTACTGAACTATAACATAAAACCTGAGTGACACTGTCAATGTTTGTCTATTACCGAACTATAACATAAAACCA
>NW_018404692.1:15547-15987 GCF_002113885.1 Mizuhopecten yessoensis
TGTTAGAATGTCAATGTTTGTCTATTACTGAACTATAACATACAACCAGAGATACACCGTCAATGTTTGTCTATTACCGAACTATAACATAAAACAAGTGTTAGAATGTCAATGTTTGTCTATTACTGACCTATAACATACAACCAGAGTTACACCGTCAACGTTTGTCTATTACCGAACTATAACATAAAACCAGAATTACACTGTCAATGTTTGTCTATTACTGAACTATAACATACAACCAGAGTTACACCGTCAACGTTTGTCTATTACCGAACTATAACATAAAACCAGAGTGACACCGTCAATGTTTGTCTATTACCGAACTATAACATAAAACCAGAATTACACTGTCAATGTTTGTCTATTACTGAACTTTAACATACAACCAGAGTTACACCGTCAATGTTTGTCTATTACCGAACTATAACATAAAACCA
>NW_018404692.1:16216-16337 GCF_002113885.1 Mizuhopecten yessoensis
GTCAATGTTTGTCTATTACCGAACTATAACATAAAACCAGAGTTACACTGTCAATGTTTGTCTATTACCGAAGTAAAACATAAAACCAGAGTTACACCGTCAATGTTTGTCTATTACCGAA
>NW_018404693.1:0-133 GCF_002113885.1 Mizuhopecten yessoensis
CTTTGTTTGGTATACTACCATACAGTATATACAGCCTTTGTTTGGTATACAACCATACAGTATACAGAGCCTTGTTTATGATACTACTATACAAAATATACAGCCTTTGTTTGAGATACTACTATACAGTATA
>NW_018404693.1:4105-4207 GCF_002113885.1 Mizuhopecten yessoensis
GCATACTGAACCTTTGTTTGGGATCTCCATATAGTATACAGAGCATTTGTTTGGGAGACTACCATACAGTATACAGAGCCTTTGTTTGGGATACTACCATAC
>NW_018404693.1:4449-4660 GCF_002113885.1 Mizuhopecten yessoensis
GGATACTACCATACAGTATGTACTNAGCCTTTGTTTGAGATACTACCATACAGTATACAGAGCCTTTGTTTGGGATATTACCATACAGTATATACAGCCTTTCTTTGAGATACTACCATACAGTATACAGAGCCTTTGTTTGGTATACTACCATACAGTATATAGGGCCTTTGTTTGGGATACAACCATACAGTATACAGAGCCTTGTTTA
>NW_018404693.1:8688-9150 GCF_002113885.1 Mizuhopecten yessoensis
TTACAGAGCCTTTCTTTGGGATACTACCATACAGTATATAGAGCCTTTGTTTGCCATGTCTCAGTTGGCAATACTACCATACAGAGCCTTTGTTTGGGATACTACCATACAGTATACAGAGCCTTTGTTTGGGATACTACCATACAGTATACTGAACCTTTGTTTGGGATGTCTCAGATGGCAGTACTACCATACAGTATACAGGGCCTTTGTTTGGGATACTACCATACAGTATACAGGGTACAGAGCCTTGTTTAAGATACTACCATACAGTTTACAGAGCCTTTCTTTGGGATACTACCATACAGTATATTGAGCCTTTGTTTGCCATGTCTCAGTTGGCAATACTACCATACAGAGCCTTTGTTTTGGATACCACCATACAGTATTTCTTTGGGATACTACCATACAGTAAAAAGAGTCTTTCTTTGGGATACTACCATACAGTATACAGAGCCTTTC
>NW_018404693.1:12924-17333 GCF_002113885.1 Mizuhopecten yessoensis
TGATACTACCATACAGTAAACTGAGCCTTTGTTTGGGATACTACCATACAGTATACAGGGCCTTTGTTTGGGATTCTACCATACCCTATACAGAGCCTTTGTTTTGGATACTACCATACAGTATACAGAGCCTTTGTTCGGGATACTACCATACAGTATATTGAACCTTTGTTTGGGATGTCTCAGATGGTAGTACTACCATACAGTATACAGGGCCTTTGTTTGGGATTCTACCATACCCTATACAGAGCCTTTGTTTTGGATACTACCATACAGTATACAGAGCCTTTCTTTGTGATACCACCATACAGTATACAGAGCCTTTGTTTGGGATATTACCATACAGTAAACTAAGCCTCTTTTTGTGATACTACTATACATTATACTGCGCCTTTGTTTGGGATACTACCATACAGGATACAGGGCCTTTGTTTGGGATACTACCATACCCTATACAGAGCCTTTGTTTTGGATACTACCATACAGTATACAGAGCCTTTGTTTGGGATACTACCATAAAGTATACTGAGCCTTTGTTTGTGATGTCTCAGATGGCAGTACTACCATACAGTATACAGGGCCTTTGTTTGGGATTCTACCATACCCTATACAGAGCCTTTGTTTTGGATACTACCATACAGTATACAGAGCCTTTGTTTGTGATACTACCGTACAGTATACTGAGCCTTTGTTTGGGATATTACCATACAGTAAACTAAGCCTTTTTTTGTGATACTACTATACATTATACTGCGCCTTTGTTTGGGATACTACCATACAGTATACAGAGCCTTTGTTTGGGATACTACCATACAGTATACAGAGCCTTTGTTTGGGATACTACCATACAGTATACGGAGCCTTTGTTTGGGATACTACCATACAGTATACTGAACCTTTGTTTGGGATGTCTCAGATGGTAGTACTACCATACAGTATACAGGGCCTTTGTTTGGGATACTACCATACAGTTTACATAGCCTTTGTTTGGGATACTACCATACACTATACAGACTTTGTTTGTGATACCACCATACAGTATACAGAGCCTTTGTTTGGGATACTACCATACACTATACAGACTTTGTTTGGGATACTACCATATAGTATACAGAGCCTTTGTTTGGGATACTACCATACAGTATACAGAGCCTTTGTTTGGGATGTCACAGATGGAAATATTACCATACAGTATACGGAGCCTTTCTTTGGGATAATACCATACAGTATACAGAGACTTTCTTTGGGATACTACCATACAGTATACAGAGCCTTTGTTTGGTATACAGAGCCTTGTCATATGATTTAGAGGTTTCGCGCATCATTCCTGTTTAAACAGTAGTTAAGGCCCTTAGCATCACCGATGTGTCGTTCGATGAAGAAACAGCTGTATGGCGCAATGTAATTCATATTTGGCAAACTGTATCAATTACTGAGTTCTATATGGTCACCGTGTTATATATATATACATCAATCCGCCTGCAGAAGCCCTTGAAGGCAGAAAGGACAAGCGTTAGATCTGACAAATTTATGTTTTTATTCTATATATGTGTTTATATACATGCATGACGTCATCACTTTCTGTGTTAAACAGTTCCCCTAATGAACCTGAGTTACCTCTAAAGAGGTGAAAGCGCTAGGGAGGTACTAAGAAACTATTATCATTTGTTTCTTTTTATATATATATAGACAATAATCTTCCAAAAAAGAATGACAGAAAGATTTTTTCTCATCAAGATATTGTATAGAATCGCTTAATGAAAAACGAGTTTTAAAAAATATTCCTCAATTAAATGTTAAGACAAACTGTTGACAAAGAGTAAAGACAAATATTATTTCTATCTTCTAGCAGCTATTTAGTGTGTGTTTAACAAAGCATGACGCTGAAGAAGGGAAGACAACCCTGTCACTAATGATACATTCAATCGCTATCGGCTCTCCTTTAAATCATTGTACTTTACAATATACGTACATAACATTATGAAATAAATTGATGACATAGGTGTGTCGTGATAATAAATTAATTTCATGAAATACTTAAGATCGAAAACATAACATTGTATAACTAATAATTACTGTCACAAAGGAGAAGCGCGGTCCAAGGGAGGCTACTCGTATGCCACAACGTTTAAGTGATGGCCGCTTTACCAATAGTCCTTTAGTTAAAAAGCTCAATACTTTACGGGTCAGCAAGGACATGACGGACGGCATCTCAATTATTAGTATCTAACTTCGCTATCTGGACAACAGGGGATCATTTCAGAAACTAACAGTAATAATAATAATCCGCTTTATCACAACCTAGTCCGTAGGTCGTCTTAAAGCGGTTCACAAAATAATATTCGTGGTTATAGGGCCTTTGCAACCAGTCAATACCTTTCTCAACTCCCTGGGGAGCATACAGCCGGAGCTGCCATTTCGGCGCTAACAGCTAGTATTCAACAATTCTAACACTGCCAAACCACGTACTCATTTACAGCTGAGTAGACATAGTGCTGTGCCGTGACTCGAACACGCAACCCTTCGGTCACGAGCCCGGCGTCCCACCACTAGACCACCGTGCCTCCCAAAAACAGTAGCTTACGTGTTTGTCTATGGTTAAACATCATAAAAACAAATTCAGATAATTTGTTTATCATATAAATAAGTGTGTAATTATTTACAGATGTAGGATCACCTCTTCAAAATAGATGTGGTTTTTGTTCCTTCACCTCGGAGGTAATTTCCTTCTAGAAACGGACCTATTGATAATAACGTCAAAGTTGACACAATGAATTAATAACGATTTTATTTACACGTTTATCTGTGGTTCTGCCCAAACCGTGGGGAAATAATTAGTCAGATAAAAATGTTCTCTACGACATCGTTGCACATGTCTTACAGACTTTCGTCAATTTTCTGCCTATATCAATATTTAATACTTTTGCTTATTCTGAGTAACATAGGAAGTGGCAGAAAGTTAAAAAAAAAAAAAAAATATGTTCAAAATATAATCAAAGTATTATCAAATTTATCGGAGCTAGAGAAATATTTTATGTGCCAGCGTAAATGGTATAGCTTATAAGGTTGACAATCCGATGGTTTTGCCGACGATCTTTTTTGTAAGAAAGCGACAATCAGCCATAATATAACAGCCATGGTGTAAAGAAAGTCGTCCCTAATAAAACTTGTAAACGTTAACATATCAATGAAGAAAAATAACACCAGACGAAGTAGGAACACGTGTTTGGTGAGTATTCAGTTCTAGTTTCTACCTAGCATTAACATGTAAGTGGAAATCAGTCCATTCTCTTGCAGAATGGACAGTTTGAGGCTTTTCTCGTAACTAATGGACACCGTTTATGTTTAGAATGGACAGCTATTGAACAATGTACTAGTAATGAAGTTAAGGCATCTTTTTATTTTGTTTGCAGCATGAGCTATGATTCTTCATGCATACATATCTATTTTCAACTTATTTGACAGGTACAGCTAGAGTGCCTATATTTTGAAAAGCACATTATTTTCATATCAAAATACTGACATATTGGATCCTGGGTATAAGTCAGTCAAACTAAAGAACATGTTATTCTTAGACGGTGACAATATTGTATTCAACAGAATATTGGAAGATTTTTAATGTATCGAACAGAGAATAACAGAGAAAGTTATTAAAATGACATTTGATTGTTAAAGGTACGCAACATACTGTCACAGTGGGTAAAACAATAAAAACTGAAACGATACCGGTGACAGTTAAATCATGTTACTTCAAAGAAATAACCACTATATTTGTAACAATGACGTGTGATTCATCAGGAAGTGTCTATTGGATGAATTCAATCTCCGAGTAAAAGACTGTAAAAGTCGGTTAGGTATTCCGAAATCAAATGTTGAATTTTTACCACAACATCAATCATCATCAGTTTAGATTATCGACTGTTTGAATGTAGAAATGTGTACTGTGTCTGTCTGAAATATTTTCGTCTCCAGTATTTCGTTTTAACATTATTGTATTTTCATTTATAAAGTTAGATTTTTTTGAAGTTATTCACTTCAGGGCTTATTTCTATCTTAGTTTTAAATGTAAATACATTGTAACAAACATTGTAAATACATTGTAACAAACATTGTAAATACATTGTAAATACATTGTAACAATCAATGTAAATACATTGTAACAATCGTTGTAACATTCATTGTAAATACATTGTAACAATCATTGTAAATACATTCTAACAATCGTTGTAACAAACATTGTAAATACATTGTAAATACATTGTAACAATCATTGTAAATACATTGTAACAATCGTTGTAACATTCATTGTAAATACATTGTAAATACATTGTAACAGTCATTGTAAATACATTGTAAATACATTGTAACAATCATTGTAAATACATTGTAACAATCATTGTAAATACATT
>NW_018404693.1:17370-32946 GCF_002113885.1 Mizuhopecten yessoensis
ACATTGTAAATAAATTGTAAATACATTGTAAATACATTGTAACAGTCATTGTAAATACATTGTAAATACATTGTAACAATCATTGTAAATACATTGTAAATACATTGTAACAATCGTTGTAACAATCATTGTAAATACATTGTAATAGTCATTGTAAATACATTTTAAATACATTGTAACAGTCATTGTAAATACATTGTAACAATCATTCATTTCCATGTTAATAGTTTATTTACAATATTTGCCGTTGTAAAATATTGGTTTTACCAAGTTGTGTTTATTATAATCACATTCAAAAATGCTATGTCAAAGTTTTCTGTCAGTGTATATAATGTATGACACATATCGAATTACTCCCATAAACACCTTACGTACGATCATTATTGTACACGCTCTTTAACAAAACCTCTTATAACTATTATCTCGGCCTGTATGGAAACAGTTATAGTTTGGATTTTTTTTAACCTCAACCCCTATTTTACGATAAGTGTGAGCGTTGTACCCGAGTGTGACGTAATCGTTTTCACACACGTGTCAGCTGATAAGTAACCTTCTCTACGGTAATCTTACTACAGAACTAGTGTGTGGGGAAACACGTGTGTGGTAGTGTGTAATTCATATTGTGCCTCGGTAGTTCTCTACAAGTGTAAACGACCTTCTGGACGAATGTGTGTGTGGCATGTACGCCTCCGGGTCAAGTTTACGTCGCATCTGACCAGGGATCATCGAGTTAGGACCTGCCTACCCGATAAAAAGCTACGTCCATGTCAGATTCTGTACTAGTGAGAACAGTGACGCGTACTGTCACACAGCTGATCTGTGTTATATACCGAGTACTTACCGGAATACTCGATTTATATTTTGTAAATAGTGACTCATTATATTATCTACTGTGATTTATGAGGTAAAGTGCATTTGCACATGTTTACTCGCGACAGAACACGGTGTATGTCTATCCGAGCTTTAAGAACCCAGGAATCTTTATATCGGATATTGGTATGCGCGGAACGGTAAGCTCGCATCGGCTCACAAATGTTGTCTGAAACTATTTCAACTTTAACTGGAGACAATTTAAAAGAAATGTTATAATCGATAATTCCTCTCAGCTTTTAAGCTATAAAGAAATATTAAAAGATCTTAATGACAATTTAAACAGCAGGTTGTATGGCAATCAATTACATTGCGCTGAAACCGCAAATCGTTATTTGTTTCCAAATTAGAAGGCAAAAAAAGACAAACTATCAGGGAAATTCGCGCTGAAACGGCATTTATTGTGGGTACTCGTTTGTCCTGCTGAGCGTCCTCGCTATCTCCTATAAAGCTGCTCGCATTCAAGAAGGAGACTTTCTACAGAAACGTGACGAGGATTAACGGAAGGGATGGTGATGGCGAATGGTTCGCTGTATGGAGTGTGTGTTATGACTATAGTGTTGCTGTCCTTGTTGACGCCGTCTGTAGCGAAAATATCCAAACCACACATCATCTTCATTGTGGCGGACGACCTAGGTAAGTAGGAACAACGATTATTCCCAAACACCTATTTTCAAATACGCAAACAACGTGATCGTGGAGCTGTAGGGTGAATTTATGAGGTAAATCGTCTACTCTAGATGTGGATGGTTATATTTTGTAGGATATCAAAATGACCCGACAGCTTTCGTCCCTTATAAATCTAATATTACCTGTCACAGGAAATGTCGGCTCACCTTCTACACTGGGTGGATTGTGTAGATGGGGTTGATTTATATACAGTCACTACGGGCCTCTCTGTACGCAGGATGTAATGAAGATTTTTCACAGTGGAAGTATTATTAGATACACTGTGATATTGTATATTAACACGTGGGCACACTTCAACGACAAATATTTCACTGTCTAAATATATATCATCATGTAACAAATGTTAAAAAATCGCGATGTGGATTTATTATACATACATATAATACACAGACTACAGAATCATTGTAATTCACAAAGACGATCACAACGCGAACATTTTCACACTCGAAAATATCAGCTTTAGAGACTTGCTTTGCTGTTGGTTGTCACCTCCTGATATTATATCCAAGCACATCTTTATGACAACTGTACTAGAGATACTACATGAAAATATACATCAAAGTACTCTACACTCTTTGTTGTCTCGTTCTTGACGTCATTTTATAGAACGTTGTTCATCGCATCTATTCAATTAATAGTTCAATGGGAGTTCATTACAGCACTCTCTATCTTAATAGTCTATTTTTAACGCTTTTTAGGTCACCTGAGACAACGTGACCTATTGCGATCGCCTTTTGCCCGGCGTCGTCCGTCCGTAAACAATTTACATTTTCAACTTTTTCTCCAAAACCCCTGAACCAATTTCAATGAATTTTTGCAGAAACCTTCCATGGCCAAATGTCAACAAAAATAATGGCTGATTTGGTCCCCAGCCCCCAGGGGCCTGAGGGGCGGGGCCAAAAAGAGTCAAATTGACTAAAATTTCAAAAAGCTTCCTCTCAAAACCCAGATATGGTAGAATCAAATACTCTTGATAGATGGAAGGGTCTTAAGGTGCTTTACCAAAATTGTGAATTTCATGACCCTGGGGTCTCACGTTTACCCCTGGGGAGGGGGTAAATTTTACTATAGTTTATATAGGGAAATCACATTTTGGACCAACATTTGTTTAATTTCCTTTGGAAGTAATTCAATTTGGGTTAGCATTATCAGTATTGGATAGCAGTTTGCTGGTTTGCACATATGAGCCCTGACTGACCCCCAGGGCTGATGGGTGGGGCCAAAAAGGGTTGAATTGACTGAAATTTCAAAAATCTTCTTTTCAAGACCAAGATATGGTAGAATCAAACACTCTTCATAGATGGAAGTGTCTTAAGGTTTATGACCCTAGGGTCTCACGTTTACCACCTGGGGAAGGAGAGGGGGGGGGGGGGCAATGTTTATTATGATTTATAATGGCAAATGATACTTTTAATATTACATGTTAATAACTTGGAATTATAACCCTGAGTTGACATTTTGATACTTTGAAAAGTTTGAGCCAGCCCTACCCCCCAAGGGCTGTAGGGTGGGGCCCAAAGGAGTCGGTGTGCTAAAATATCTTCATTTTCCTTGTTTAGAATCAGAGGTGCTAGTTTCAAATACTTTTCATGTTAAAAAAAAAACTTTTCAGTTATAAATCTGTATGCTAGATATTGAATAAGGTGGTTTTATTGTTTTTTGTCACTTTGAATAATATTTCTGTTCATGTTAAAAAAAAAATCACCTCTCTGTATAAATAAATCAGGTGACCGTTAAGGCCCATAGGCCTCTTGTTGTTAGATATTTTGATTTTTAAGAATTTAATTATACGGATCGAACGGTAACTCGTATGACGGAATAATTTATGGGACACCAACAATAAATTGATGAAGCGCCTGACCAGATATGAACCCCTAGTTGTAATATGCTGACAGGGATCGTTGAACAAAGAACATGGTACAATACGCACTTGTAACCCGTACTCCCTAACAACAAGTAATGCTATCTCAACCAGACGCCCAGAGCAGCTTGGGAGGAGTATGTTTGTTTTGTAAATAAGATTTCATCATGTCGGCTCGTTCAACTGTCAAAGAAATAACATGCCACTTTCACCAGACCGTTAGACTAGTGACCGCATTGTTTGCGGGTTTTATGAATGAATTTCGATACTGTACACTCCCCTCGCGTGGTCCCCAAGTACCACACTCGTTTCCTGAATTACAGGCACATGTGTATGTCTATACACAAAAAAAGTTCACAAACATAACACCCTCTGTACCCAGATGTCCACATCACGATTCTGCTTTTTTGTACAACATGATTTGAGCATTTAAATCATATGCAAAGGTCTTTCTGCGAACGAGGGGCTTTCCGTCTAAAAATATTTGCAAATCTGATTGTAAGCGATCTTACTAATCTCCGCTTTGGTCGGCTGATATATTCCAGTTTTGTGAAATAATTTTTTTCGAAGGTTAATAAATTGTTGTATATACCTCACTGAGGGAAATGACAAATCACATAAAACCTAAAATACGAAAGTGTTTGAGTTTATGTGCCATATTAACGTTTGTGTAGGATGTGGAGACTGCGATCACTACGTTCGCACCTGAAGATCATGAAAAGACAAGTCAACATCTTGTATTGAAAAAGAAACCTGGAAAAATATATCTTTCTGCTCAAATGTTAAATTTAAGGACAGGAATCCATGAAAAATTCAAAGAGAATCCCCGTTTGCGCTGATTGTAGGAGGTACTCAATAACATGATGATATAATGATATATCAACCTTCCGGTGTCCCGACCTTATACAACGTTATAATAGCGTTCCATTTATCCGAACGCTCCAGTTTGATCAGTACGAACTAGCTGTTCCATTTATCCGAACGCTCCAGTTGGACCAGAACGAACAAGCTGTTCCATTTATCCGAACGCTCCAGTTGGACCAGTACGAACTACAATGTAGCTGTTCCATTTATCCGAACGCTCCAGTTGGACCAGTACGAACTAGCTGTTCCATTTATCCGAACGCTCCAGATTGACCAGTACGAACTAGCTGTTCAATTTATCCGAACGCTCCAGTTTGACCAGTACGAACTAGCTGTTCCATTTGTCCGAACGCTCCAGTTGGACCAGCACGAACTAGCTGTTCCATTGAGCCGAACGCTCCAGTTGGACCAGTACGAACTAGCTGTTCCATTTATCCGAACGCTCAAGTTTGACCAGCACGAACTAGCTGTTCCATTGAGCCAAACTCTCCAGTTGGACCAGTACGAACTAGCTGTTCCATTTAACCGAACGCTCCAGTTTGACCAGCACGAACTAGCTGTTCCATTGAGCCAAACTCTCCAGTTGGACCAGTACGAACTAGCTGTTCCATTGAGCCGAACGCTCAAGTTTGACCAGTACGAACCAACTGTTCCATTGAGCCGAACGCTCCAGTTGGACCAATACAAACTAGCTGTTCCATTAAGTCGAACGCTTTAGTTGGACCAGTACGAACTAGCTGTTCCATTGAGCCGAACGCTCAAGTTGGACCAGTACGAACCAACTGTTCCATTGAGCCGAACGCTCCAGTTGGACCAATACAAACTAGCTGTTCCATTAAGTCGAACGCTCCAGTTGGACCAGTACGAACTAGCTGTTCCATTGAGCCGAACTCTCCAGTTGGACCAATACGAACTAGCTGTTCCATTTATCCGAACGCTCAAGTTTGACCAGTACGAACTAGCTGTTCCATTGAGCCGAACGCTCCAGTTGGACCAGTACGAACTAGCTGTTCCATTAAGTCGAACGCTCCAATTGGACCAGTACGAACTAGCTGTTCCATTGAGCCGAACGCTCCAGTTGGACCAGAACGAACAAGCTGTTCCATTTATCCGAACGCTCCAGTTGAACGAGTACGAACTAGCTGTTCCATCGAGCCGAACGCTCCAGTTGGACCAGCACGAACTAGCTTTTCCATTGAGCCGAACGCTCCAGTTGGACCAGGTCGAACTAGCTGTTCCATTTATCCGAACGCTCCAGTTGAACCAGTACGAACTAGCTGTTCCATTGAGCCGAACGCTCCAGTTGGACCATTACGAACTAGCTGTTCCATTAAGTCGAACGCTCCAGTTGGACCAGTACGAACTAGCTGTTCCATTGAGCCGAACGCTCCAGTTGGACCAGCACGAACTAGCTTTTCCATTGAGCCGAACGCTCCAGTTGGATTAGTACGAGCTAGCGGATTCTCTAAATGGAATGTGACGCCTTGTTTCGCCAAAACGAATCGGTTCGTCGAGAATATCTCATTTAAAGGCACTACAGTGGATCCAATACGGCGACGAGTGAAACAGCTTCGCTAAATTGTAAACACAGAATATAGTTAATCATTTAAAATATATTTCTTAGTTGTGATGTAAAGAATTATAAACTTCCGGAAGTGACGTCGCTGTTTGTTAACTTGTAAATGCAAGCGATAGTCAGCCCTATTTCGCAGATTTTACGACTGAACCGTTCCGGTTATTTCCAGCTTTATATTATTAGTTAAGTTGAATACACTTTATATCTAGGTTAGCAAAGCAATTCTGTGATCAGAGACGTGCCAACATGTCAGAATAAAAGAAAATGTGCAGTTTCTTATGTTCCAAAACGTATACCAAAATCAGGAGAGACAGCTAGGTTATTAAAAAGAAATATCATTGCATTTATTTCAACAGCCAATTCCGTTGCCATAGAATTTATTTTTTATTGTTCACGGTATTTAGTGAAACGTCTGCTGAACAAGTTCACTAAAATGACCAAATAAATTTCACTTAGAAATCAGTTTTACGCGAACTTGATGCAATGAACCAAAAACAAAAAACAAAAAACAAAAATGATTTACAGAAATAATGAAGACGCTTTCTATGCTTAAAAGCCCTGGGAATTATAATTCCTCACTTTTAAGTCGCTTGTTTCATTTTCTGCATATTTCTTTGATCACGCAATAGGCACACTATTTGACAAACAAATAACACAGTTGGTGTTAATACGAGGAATGTTATGTATATTTAACCAGCTGTTTATATTATCACCCTTTTGTTTACCAAACACGTCGATAATGGGCTAATCTCAGGTCAAAGGTCAATGATCAGAGGATATTTAGGATGGTATTCACATCATAGATAACCCACTTCTATATCTTTGGACAAGACTAACGAGGTCAAACGTTGTACAGTGAAGACGTGATTCATACCTTTATTAACGAAATAAAATTGAAGACGGATATCCGAGATGCAAGATGGAAAAATATATCGAGACATCCCCTTCGTTAGGGGCTATCGGCCATACTGTCTGTTAATGATAATGTGAGACTCAAATCACCTTTTGCAATGAACTGCCTCTGTCTTATGTAAATTTGACTGTTATTGGTATATACTGTCGCCATAGAAACCATCACCAAAGAAACCCTCGCCGTTGAAAACGTCACCAAAGAACAATCACCATAACAACCATCACCATAGGAACCGCCAGCGTTATGTTTTCTTTTGCGATTTTCTTTTATTGGTATACACTTGAATACGAAATGTTCTGTTTTATGCTTAAAGGGTGTTGTCATAGATAGAAGAAATTCATTCACACGAGTTTTAAGTTCGTTATTGTAGCTATTCTACAATAACGAACTTAAGACTCGGCTTGAACGAAACACAAACATGGTGGGCGCAGTAAAGTTAAATATCCATGTCCCATCACAGACTCTAGAGAATTCCGTTATAGTTTTTCATACATAGCGAAACCTCCCCTTAATTTAATATTAATATAACTGCTGTAAGACTGGTCCACCGACCTATCGCTGATCAGGTAGAGCAACTGTCATGCGGTCGGAGGTCCAGGGTGTCAGCCCTAGCCTGGGCCCGTTTTTCCTTAAACGTTTGGCAAGGAATGCATTTCTTTTTAGAAACGATTAATTCATCTTTGTAGGTAAAAAGAGTTCCAATTCATATTTGCATTTTCGGCAGGGCTACGGAGATCACTGAAAACGTTAAGGGAAATAGTGAAACCGGAGTAGGGAACAGTGAAATCGGAGTAGGGAAATAGTTAAACCGAAGTAGGGAAACAGTGAAACCCAAGTTAGGAAACAGTAAAACCGGAGTAGGGAAAAAATGAAATCGGAGTAGGGAAACAGGGAAACCGGAGTGGGGAAATAGCGAAACCGGAGTAGGGAAATAGTGAAACCAGAGTGGGGAAACTGTGAAACCGGAGTAGGGAAATAGCGAAACCGGAGTAGGGGAATAGTGAAACCGGAGTAGGGAAACAGTGAAACCGGAGAAGGGAAACAGTGAAACCGGTGTAGGGAAACAGTGAAACCGGAATAGGGAAATAATGAAACCGTAGTAGGGAAACAGCGAAACCGGTGTAGGGAAACAGTGAAACCGGAATAGGGAAATAATGAAACCGGAGTAGGGAAACAGCGAAACAGGAGTGGGGAAACAGTAAAATCCGGAGTAGGGAAACAGTGAAACCGGAGAAGGGAAACAGTGAAACAGGACAAGGCCCGGCAAACAGTGAAGCTGGAGTAGGGAAGCAGTAAAACCGGAGAATAGAAACAATGAAACCGGAGTAGGGAAACAGTAAAACCAGAGAAGGGAATCAGTGAAACCGGAGTAGGGAAACAGTGAAACCGGAATAGGGAAAAAGCGAAACCGGAGTAGGGAAATAGTGAAACCAGAGTAGGGAAATAGGGAAACCGAAGTAGGGAAACAGTGAAACCGGAGTAGGGAAACAGTGAAACCAGAGTGATAACAGTGAAACCGAAGTAGGGAAATAGTTAAACCGGAGTAGGGAAACAGTGAAACCAGAGTAGGGAAACAGTGAAACCAGAGTGATAACAGTGAAACCGAAGTAGGGAAATAGTTAAACCGGAGTAGGGAAACAGGGAAACCCAAGTTAGGAAACAGTAAAACCGGAGTAGGGAAAAAATGAAATCGGAGTAGGGAAACAGGGAAACTGGAGTAGGGAAAAACGAAACCGGAGTAGGGAAATAGTGAAACCAGATTAAGGAAACAGTGAAACCGGAGTAGGGAAATAGCAAAACCGGAGTAAGGAAATAGTGAAACCAGAGTAAGGAAACAGTGAAACCGGAGTGGGGAAACAGTGAAAACGGAGTAAAGAACCAATATAGTGAAACCGAAAAAAGGGGAAACAGCGAAACCAGAGTAGGGAAACAGTGAAACCGGAGTAGGGAAATAGCGAAACCGGTGTAGGGAAATAGTGAAACCAGATTAAGGAAACAGTGAAACCGGCGTAGGGAAACAGTGAAACCGGAATAGGGAAATAGCGAAACCGGAGAAGGGAAATAGTGAAACCGGAGTAGGGATATAGTGAAACCGGAGAAGGGAAATAGTGAAACCGAAAAAAGGGGAAACAGCGAAACCAGAGTAGGGAAACAGAGAAACCGGAGAAGGGAAATAGCGAAACCGGAGTAAGGAAATAGTGAAACCAGAGTAAGGAAACAGGGAAACCGGAGGAGGGAAATAGCGAAACAGGAGTAGGGAAATAGTGAAACCGGAGTAGGGATATAGTGAAACCGGAGAAGGGAAATAGTGAAACCGGAGTAGGGAAACAGTGAAACCGGAGTAGGGAAATAGTGAAACCAGATTAAGGAAACAGTGAAACCGGAGTAGGGAAATAGCGAAACCGGAGTAGGGAAATAGTGAAACCGAAAAAAGGGGAAACAGCGAAACCAGAGTAGGGAAACAGTGAAACCGGAGTAGGGAAATAGCGAAACCGGAGTAAGGAAATAGTGAAACCAGAGTAAGGAAACAGTGAAACCGGAGTAGGGAAACAGTGCAACCAGAGTAGAGAAATAGCGAACCGGAGTAGGAAAATAGTGAAACCGGAGTAGGGAAACAGTGAAACCGGAGTAGGGAAATAGCGTAACAGGAGTGGGGAAACAGTGCAACCGGAGTAGGGAAACAGTGAAATCGGAGAAGGGAAACAGTAAAACAGTACTGGGCCCGGGAAACAGTGAAATCGGAGTATAGAAACAATGAAACTGGAGAAGGGAAACAGTAAAACCAGAGAAGGGAAACAGTCAAACCGGAGTAGGGAAACAGTGAAACCTGAGTAGGGAAATAGTGAAACCGGAGTAGGGATATAGTAAAACCGGAGAAGGGAAATAGTGAAACCAGAGTAGGGAAACAGTGAAATCAGAGTAGGGAAATAGCGAAACCAGATTAGGGAAATAGTGAAACCAAAGTGGGGAAATAGTGAAACAGGAGTGGGGAAATAGTAAAACAAGAGTAGGGAAATAGGGAAACCGAAGTAGGGAAACAGTGGAACCGGAGTAGAGAAACAGTGAAACCGGTGTAGGAAAATAGCGAAACCGGAGGAGGGAAACAGTGAAAACGGAGTTGAGAAACAGTGAAACCGGAGTAGAGAAATAGCGAAACCGGAGTAGGGAAACAGTGAAACCGGAGTAGAGAAACAGTGAAACCGAAGTAGGGAAACAGTGAACCGGGTCGAGAAACAGTGAAACTGGAGTAGGGAAACAGTGAAACCAGAGTAGAGAAACAGTGAAACCGAAGTAGAGAACCAGTGAAACTGGAGAGGGGAAACAGTGAAAACGGAGTAAAGAAACAATGAAACCGGATTGGGAAAACAGTGAAAACGGAGTAAAGAAACAGTGAAACCGGAGTAGGGAAACAGAAAAACCGGAGAGGGGGAACAGTGAAAGCGACGTGGAGAAACAGAGAAATCGGAGGAGGGAAACAGTGAAACTGGAGTAGAGAAACAGTGAAACCGGAGTAAGGAAATAGTGAAACCGGAGTGGGGAAACAGTGAAAACGGAGTAAAGAACCAATGAAACCGGATTAGGGAAACAGTGAAATCGGAGGAGGGAAACAGTGAAACTGGTGTAGAGAAACAGTGAAACCGGAGGAGGGAAACAGTGAAACTGGTGTAGAGAAACAGTGAAACCGGAGTAGGGAAACAGTGAAACCGGAGAGGGGGAACAGTGAAACCGGAGTAGAGAAACAGTGAAACCGGAGTAGGGAAACGGTGAAACCAGAGAGGGGAAATAGTGAAAACGGAGTAAAGAAACAGTGAAATCGAAGAGAGGAAACAGTGAAACCAAAGTAGAGAAACAGTGAAATCGGAGGTGGGAAACAGTGAAACCGGAGAGGGAAAATAGTGAAAACGGAGTAAAGAAACAGTGAAACTAGAGAGGGGAAACAGTGAAACCGAATTAGAGAAACAGTGAAATCGGAGAAGGGAAACAGTGAAACCAGAGTAGGGAAATAGCGAAACAGGAGTGGGGAAACAGTGAAACCGGAGTAGGGAAACAGTGAAACCGGAGAAGGGAAACAGTGAAACAGGACTGGGCCCGGGAAACAGTGAAGCCGTAGTAGGGAAACAGTGAAACCGGAGTAAAGAAACAATGAAACTGGAGAAGGGAAACAGTAAAACCAGAGAAGGGAATCAGTGAAACCGGAGTAGGGAAATAGTGAAACCGGGGTAGGGATATAGTGAAACCGGAGAAGGGAAATAGTGAAACCGGAGTAGGGAAACAGTGAAACCAGAGCAGGGAAATAGCGAAACCTGAGTAGGGAAATAGTGAAACCGTTGTGGGGAAATAGTGAAACCTGATTGGGGAAACAGTGAAACCAGAGTAGGGAAATAGGGAAACCGAAGTAGGGAAACAGTGAAACCGGAGTAGAGAAACACTGAAACCAGGTTGGGGAAATAGTTAAACCGGAATAGGGAAACAGTGAAACCCAAGTTAGGAAACAGTAAAACCGGAGTAGGGAAACAATGAAATCGGAGTAGGGAAACAGGGAAAGTGGAGTAGGGAAATAGCAAAACCGGAGTAGGGAAATAAAGAAACCAGAGTGGGGAAACTATGAAACCGGAGTAGGGAAATAGCGAAACTGGAGTAGGGAAATAGTGAAACCGGAGTAGGGAAACAGTGAAACCGGTGTAGAGAAACAGTGAAACCGAAGTAGAGAAACAGTGAAACCGGAGTAGGGAAACAGTGAAACCGGAGAGGGGAAACAGTGAAACCGGAGTAGAGAAAAAGTGAAACCGGAGTAGGGAAACAGTGAAACCGGAGAGGGGAAATAGTGAAAACGGAGTAATGAAATAATGAAACCTAGGTAGGGAAACAGTGAAACCGTGTCGAGAAACAGTGAAACTGGAGAACAGTGAAACCGGAGTAGAGAAACACTGAAACCAGGTTGGGGAAACAGTGAAACCGGAGAAGAGAAAACGTGAAACCAGAGAAGAGAAACAGTGAAAACGAAGTAGAAAACCAGTGAAACCGGTGTAGGGAAATAGTGAAACCGGAGAGGGGAAATAGTGAAACCGGAGTAAGGAAACCGGAAAGGGGAAACAGTGAAATCGGAGGAGGGAAACAGTGAAACTGGAGTAGAGAAACAGTGAAACCGGAGTAAGGAAACCGGAGAGGGGAAACAGTGAAACCGCAGTAGAGAAACAGTGAAACCGGAGAGGGGAAAATAGTGAAAACGGAGTAAAGAAATAATGAAACCGGAGTAGGGAAACAGTGAAACCGGAGAGGGAAATAGAGAAAACGGAGTAAGGAAACAGTGAAACCGGAGGGGGGAAACAGTGAAACCGTAGTAGAGAAACAGTGAAATGGGAGGAGGGAAACAATGAAACCGGAGAGGGAGAAACAGTGATAACGGAGTAGAGAAACAGTGAAACTGGTGTAGAGAATCAATGAAACCGGAGTAGGGAAACAGTGAAACCGGAGAGGGGAAATAGTGAAAACGGAGTAAAGAAATAATGAAACCGGAGTAGGGAAACAGTGAAACCGGAGAAGCGAAATAGTGAAACCGGAGTTGGGAAACAGTGAAACCGGAGAGGGGAAATAGTGAAAGCGGAGTAAAGAAACAGTGAAACCGGAGTAGGGAAACAGTGAAACCGGAGCGGGGAAACAGTGAAACCGGAGTACAGGGCGAATGGACTTATTATATTATATATATCGAATGTATAACTAATGTATCGAAATGTATTACAGGTAAATATGTTAATCTTTGACCTATATATATACGACTACATCCGGCATCTTTGACAAATCTGCTAGATATACATGAAAGTAAAGTGAGAATGAATGCCTATATGATCAACCAAAATGGTAATAGGTACTCGGTGTAAATATCCGCTGTGAGATAGGGAAAACATCAAAGACGAGATTTCATGAAATATATCAGTAAAAATCAGCCCAGCGTAAAGATGATACGGATACAGTACGGCCTGGGAGAGAAGACCCGGCCCCCGTTGTGTGGTAACTATTACATGTAGTAGGCGAGGGGTCGTATCGCCCTGCCCTCTTTCCATTTTATACCGTTGTTAACATAGTTTTGTATTTTGGGGTCCATGTGGGGCACGTTTTGGGTTCTACATTGTGAATCTCGTTTTGGTTAGTGTTTTTGTTGATCTGCCTGTACGAAATTCACGAGCGGATTGTACGCTTATTTACTTACCTTGAAAATAACGGGTATTTCCACAACGATCAAATCTATATTGTTACAGTATCGCTTCGTCGCCTCCTGTAACCTGAAATAGCGAGGAGGCGATAAGGCACAGATCAGACACCATACGTTACACTTTTTGTTCGTTGTTCAAAAACGAATAACTAATAATGCTGTGAGATAGGGAAAACATCAAAGACGAGATTTCATGAAATATATCAGTAAAAATCAGCCCAGCGTAAAGATGATACGGATACAGTACGGCCTGGGAGAGAAGACCCGGCCCCCGTTGTGTGGTAACTATTAGTAGGCGAGGGGTCGTATCGCCTTCCCTCTTTCCATTTTATACCGTTGTTATCATAATTTTGTATTTTAGGGTACATGTGGGGCACGTTTTGGGTTCTACATTGTGAAACTTGTTTTGGTTAGTGTTTTTGTTGATCTGCCTGTACGAAATTCACGAGCGGATTGTACGCTTATTTACTTACCTTGAAAATAACGGGTATTTCCACAACGCTCAAATCTATATTGTTACAGTATCGCTTCGTCGCCTCCTGTAACCTGAAATAGCGAGGAGGCGATAAGGCACAGATCAGACACCATACGTTGCACTTTTTGTTCGTTGTTCAAAAACGAATAACTAATAATGCATGTATGTACCAATCGCATATTTGCTCAAAATCATATGTAAGTTTTAATGACTTATTAACATTCCAAATAATTATGAAGTAAGCAGAGAAATTAAGTCATATATTGTCTCCAAACCCAAGCCTGTTCATAAAATGTTTTGTGAATTGACACATAATCCATTTTTCGGCAATGAAAGGGAAATGTTGGAATTTAAATGATTTTACCTTGTCGTGTCAATGTCCTATCGTTTATTTATAAGTATACACACATTAAAGCTATCTATAACAATGTGTTTCTAGTACCCGGCCAGGCCTCAGTCACAGCTGACTTAGTTACATGTATTAGGTAGCTATCACATTGATAATATATGTAAAAAAAGTAGTTAAACAATTAAGTGTCCTCCGTAAATTGAAATATACCCTGAACCGACGTACACTGAATAAAATATATAGAACATTTATACTTCCTATTCTAGAATATTGTTGTGAACTTTGGGATGGTTGTTCTATTACTGATTCAGACAAATTAGAAAAATTACAACTTGAAGCTGGACGTATTGTCACTGGTTTACCGTCGTTTACTAGTAGACAATCTATATACAATGAAACTGGATGGGATTCTCTAGCCCATCGGAGATCCCGTCGAAAACTTCAATTATTTTTTAAAATCCACAATAATATAGCCCCTAACTATCTCAACACTCTACTCCCTTCCCTTGTCGATAACTCTCACTATAATCTTCGAAACGTTGAAAACTACAACCTACCTAACAACAGACTTGAATTATCTAACGTATCCTTTTTTCCTTCTACTGTTAGACTGTGGAACCAGTTACCTACTAGTATACGACGTAGTGCCACGTTCTCATCATTTAGAAACGCCATTCAAGACGTAAACTTGCCGCTTGTACCAAACCCCTTTTTCTATGGTGATAGGAAAAATAATATTTTGCATACAAAATTAAGAAACCGTTCTAGTACTTTGAAAAGTGACCTGTTTCGTGTTAACCTCATTGATTACCAACGTTGTATATGTGGCTTCCCTATTGAAGACACACACCATTTCTTTTTTTACCTGTGATATATATAACGAACAAAGAATTAAGCTTTATCGTGAACTGAATGAATACATGCCTCTTAATGTAAATCTACTTTTATTTGGAGATACATCTCTTTCGGACCAGGAAAACATAACGATATTAATGCATACTCAGCAATACATTCGTGACTCTAACATAGTGGTACTGTCGTACGTATAGCAAACTTACCTCCCAGTCAGGAGAGTAAGAGTGCTACTGTCGTACGTGTAGCAAACCTACCTCCCAGTCAGGAGAGTAAGAGTAGTACTGTCGTACGTGTAGCAAACCTACCTCCGAGTCAGGAGTGTAAGAGTGGTACTGGCGTACGTGTACCAAACCTACCTCCGAGTCAGGAGAGTTAGAGTGGTACTGCCGTACGTGTACCAAACCTACCACCCAGTCAGATGAGTTAGAGTGGTACTATCGTACGTGTAGCAAACTACCTCCGAGTCAGGAGAGTTGGAGTGGTACTGTCGTACGTGTAGCAAACCTACCTCCGAGTCAGGAGAGTTAGAGTGGTACTGTCATACGTATAGCAAACCTACCACCCAGTCAGGATAGTAAGAGTGGTACTGCGGTACGTGTAGCAAACCTACCTCCCAGTCACGAGAGTTAGAGTGGTACTGTCATACGTGTACAAAACCTACCTCCGAGTCAGGGAAGTTAGAGTGGTACTGTCATACGTGTACCAAACATACCTCCGAGTCAGGAGAGTTAGAGTGGTACTGTCATACGTGTACCAAACCTACGTCCGAGTCAGGAGAGTAAGAGTGATACTGTCGTACGTGTACCAAACCTATCTCCGAGTCAGGAGAGTTAGAGTGTTACCGTCATGCGTGTACCAAACCTACCTCCGAGTCAGGAGAGTTAGAGTGGTACTGTCATACGTGTACCAAAC
>NW_018404693.1:33953-35825 GCF_002113885.1 Mizuhopecten yessoensis
AGAGTGGTACTGTCATACGTGTACCAAACATACCTCCGAGTCAGGAGAGTAAGAGTGGTACTGTCATACGTGTACCAAACCTACCTCCGCGTCAGGAGAGTAAGAGTGGTACTGCCGTACGTGTACCAAACCTACCACCCAGTCAGAAGAGTTAGAGTGGTACTGTCGTACGTGTACCAAACATACCTCCGAGTGAGGAGAGTAAGAGTGATACTGTCGTACGTGTAGCAAACTTACCTCCGAGTCAGGAGAGTTAGAGTGGTACTGTCATACGTGTAGCAAACCTACCTCCGAGTCAGGAGAGTAAGAGTGGTACTGTCATACGTATACCACACCTACCTCCGAGTCAGGAGAGTTAGAGTGGTTTTGTCGTACGTGTACCAAACCTACCTCCGAGTCAGGCGAGTAAGAGTGATACTGTCGTACGTGTACCACACCTACCTCCGAGTCAGGAGCGTTAGAGGGGTACTGTCATACGTGTAGCATATCTACCTCCGAGTCAGGAGAGTAAGAGTGATACTGTCGTACGTGTACCACACCTACCTCCGAGTCAGGAGAGGTAGAGTGGTTTTGTCGTACGTGTACAAAACCTACCTCCGAGTCAGGATAGTAAGAGTGGCACTGTCGTACGTGTACCAAACCTACCTCCTAGTCAGGAGAGTAAGAGTGGTACTGTCGTACGTGTACCACACCTACCTCCGAGTCAAGAGAATTAGAGTGGTACGTTGTACATGTAACACACCTACCTCCGAGTGAGGAGAGTAAGAGTGGTACTGTCGTACGTGTACCAAACCTACCTCCGAGTGAGGAGAGTTAGAGTGGTACTATCGTACGTGTACAAAACCTACCTCCGAGTCAGGAGAGTTAGAGTGGTACTGTCGTACGTGTATCACACCTATCTCCGAGTGAGGAGAGTTAGAATGGTACTGTCCTACGTGTATCAAACCTACCTCCGAGTCAGGGGAGTCAGAGTGGTACTGCCGTACGTGTATCAAACCTACCTCCGAGTCAGGAGAGTAAGAGTGATACTGTCTTTCGTGTACCAAACCTACCTCCGAGTCAGGAGAGTTAAAGTGGTACTATCATACGTGTAACAAACATACCTTCGAGTCAGGAGGTAAGGGTGATACTGTCATACGTGTACCAAACATACCTCCCTATCACGAGAGTTAGAGTGGTAATGTCATACGTATAGCAAACCTACCACCCAGTCAGGATAGTAAGAGTGGTACTGTCGTACGTGTAGCAAACCTACCTCCCAGTCACGAGAGTTAGAGTGGTACTGTCATACGTGTACATAACCTACCTCCGAGTCAGGGAGGTTAGAGTGGTACTGCCATACGTGTACCAAACATACCTCCGAGTCAGGAGAGTTAGAGTGGTACTGTCATACGTGTACCAAACCTACCTCCGAGTCAGGAGAGTAAGAGTGACACTGTCGTACGTGTATCAAACCTACCTCCGAGTCAGAAGAGTCAGAGTGGTACTGTCATACGTGTACCAAACATACCTCCGAGTCAGGAGAGTACGAGTGGTACTATCGTACGTGTATCAAACCTACCTCCGAGTCAGGAGAGTTAGAGTGGTACTGTCATGCGTGTACCAAACATACCTCCGAGTCAGGAGAGTAAGAGTGATACTGTCGTACGTGTACCAAACCTACCTCCGAGTCAGGAGAGTTAGAGTGTTACCGTCATGCGTGTACCAAACCTACCTCCGAGTGAGGAGAGTTATAGTGGTACTGTCATACGTGTACCAAACATACCTTCGAGTCAGGCGGTAAGGGTGATACTGTCATACGTGTACCAAACATTCCTCCCTATCACAAGAGTTAGAGTGGTACTGTCATACGTATAGCAAACCTACCACCCA
>NW_018404694.1:0-133 GCF_002113885.1 Mizuhopecten yessoensis
TAGGCGACCTCCACTCCCGTATAACTGTGTATTAGGCGACCTCCATCCCTGTATGACTGTGTATAAGGCGACCTCCACCACCGTATAATGTGTATAAGGCGACCTCCACCCCTGTATGACTCTGTATTAGGCG
>NW_018404694.1:4440-5169 GCF_002113885.1 Mizuhopecten yessoensis
AAGACCAGCATACGCTTGTACGTAACCTGGCCTTACTAAATGCAGCCAATCCCCATTGCTGTGTTTATGACTTTGTGTATGTGTAACTTGTATACATTATGTCATAAATCATATATTATGACCTGATGAAAACCTACTCCGAGAAATAAGTAGAAGTAAATAACTCAACCCTGTAGACTGGTGTACGACAGGCGTTATAATTTGTATACTCCAGGTTACCGGTACGTTATAACTTACACGTTAATAACTTGTAAGTGTGGACGGGTGTGTGCTCTATGGCTCTGAAGTCGGTGGTAATCTTCGTCAAATCGGACAACTGGATTTCATCCAGCCGTGCTCACATGTTCGCCATTTGTCAGAGTGTGTTTATGAATGGCTGTTCCTACAGATACAGCCCGGCTGGGGATTCCACTCTAGCTATGACAAGGGTAACTATACACACAATAAACCAAACTTCACAGGATCTGACGACAGCTTGGTGATGTCTGCGTATTCACTCTACACCGGTGAAACGTTGAAAATCGATCCCCGTGGAAAATGGAACCGAAAATTTGTGGAAAAAAATAGAAAATAGTTCCGAAAGGTTTCCCGTTGATAATGACCTCTCGAAGGACCAAAGTGATGTTAGGCCATATCGCCGTGTCCGTTCGTGGACTCCATAGGTGTCCTTTAACAAATAACCGCTATTAGGCGACCTCCACTCCCGTATAACTGTGTATTAGGCGACCT
>NW_018404695.1:0-133 GCF_002113885.1 Mizuhopecten yessoensis
GTAAGTATGTGTAATAAGGATGTAGGTATGTGTAATAAGGATGTAGGTATGTGTAATAAGGATGTAAGTGTGTGTAATTAGGATGTATGTATGTGTAATAAGGATGTAAGTATGTGTAATAAGGATGTAAGTA
>NW_018404695.1:4750-4935 GCF_002113885.1 Mizuhopecten yessoensis
TTAAGGATGTAAGTATGTGTAATAAGGATGTAATTATGTGTAATAAGGATGTAGGTATGTGCAATAAGGATGTAGGTATGCGTAATTAGGATGTAGGTATGTGTAATTAGGATGTAGGTATGATGTAGGTATGTGTAATTAGGATGTAAGTATGTGTAATAAGGATGTAGGTATGTGTAATAAGG
>NW_018404696.1:0-133 GCF_002113885.1 Mizuhopecten yessoensis
ACACATCTTATACTTATCATACATACTCACCAGGACTGTGTAAGTTACACATCTTATACTTATCATACATACGGACCAGGACTGTGTGAGTCACACATCTTATACTTATCATACATACTGACCAGGACTGTGT
>NW_018404696.1:1938-3282 GCF_002113885.1 Mizuhopecten yessoensis
GGATGCCTCTTATCAATTTCAACCTGTATCATTATCTACATGCAAACTTTTGGTTTCTGTATTATTTTCTTGTTGTTTATTTACGAGACAATAATGGAGACCACTTTCTACAGTGTAACTGCAGGCTATTCTGCTGTTGGAATGCACCACTCAATAAGTTTGCTTGCTTGAGTAGGAGACAGATTAAAGAGTGATATTTTGACAGTTACATGTACACTGAATATGGAATTATGAACATATTTTTTCTTGATGATTTGTTAATTCAAGTCTGCTTCAACTTCAGAAATAAAATTAGACATCATGGTTAGTGTTCTTTTTCCCTCAAATAAATATATAGTGAACAAACAAACTTGTAAACAAATGAAATCTTCATAAAAAAGAATAAATATGTAGTAAGGTTTTTATGACTGTAGGGTTTCCTGTTTTCAGGTGGAACTGAGGCTGGTGCCTGGGGATATACTGTCCTTTAACAACAGAACAATTTTACATGCCAGGAAATCTTTTGCACTTAACGGAGGGGAGCGCAAACTCCAGGTAAACAGCAGTTTTACGAGGGCGTTATAACATGTTTAAAACCATTATCATAATACCGACAGTTAAAAAGTTGAAGGTTAATTTTCAAATGAAGAGATATATATGTGATGATAATGTTGTTGTGACTATGCTTCAAATTCACTTCTGTTAACTTGACAATTTGTTTACATAGATGTGATGATAATGTTGTTGTGAATATGCTTCAAGTTCTGTAAACTTGACAATTTGTTTAATGTGTAAAAGTTGATTCTGTTCTGTACTGCAGGGTTGTTATCTCAACATTGACGAGTACAAATCCAAATTGGCTGTTCTCACCCATCGCCAAGGCGATGCACAAGCTGTGAAGCATGTTGGGAATCAATGCTGGTTCTAGATGAGGCTGCTGATGCATGATGGCAATCAGTACCGTTTCTGTATGAGGTCCCTGGAACATTACAAACCCGATATAAGCTGTGCGCCGACTTGTTCTGTATGAGTTCCCAGAAATATAACATAAAACTAACCTAGTTCTGGGCATCAAACCCGGTGTAGGCTGTGAGCCGACTTGTTCTGTATGAGGTCCCTGGGATATTACATAAAACTAACCTAGTCCTAGGTATCAAACCTTGTGTAGGCTGTGAGCCGACTTGTTCTGTATGAGGTCCCTGGGATATTACATAAAACTTATCTAGTTCTGGGTATCAAACCTGGTGTAAGCTAAGAGACGACGTGTTCTGTATGAGGTCCCTGGGATATTACATAAAACTTACCTAGTCCTAGGTATCAAACCCCGGTGTAAGCTGTGAGCCGACTTGTTCTGTATGAGGTCCC
>NW_018404696.1:12717-56077 GCF_002113885.1 Mizuhopecten yessoensis
TGTTCTGTATGAGGTCCCTGGAACATTATAGGTGTCAACACTAGAATAATTCTAGGTATCAACCCTGGTGTAAGCTGAGTCGACGTGTTCTGTATGAGGTCCCTGAAACATTATAGATGTCAACACTAGACTAGTTCTAGGTATCAACCCTGGTGTAGGCTGTGAGCCGACGTGTTCTGTATGAGGTCCCTGGAACATTATAGTTGTCAACACTAGAATAATTCTAGGTATCAACCCTGGTGTAAGCTGTGAGCCGACGTGTTCTGTATGAGGTCCCTGAAACACAACAAATCTAGACTAGTTCTGGGTATCAACCCTGGTGTAAGCTGTGAGCTGACTTGTTATGTATGAGGTCCCTGGAACATTATAGGTGTCAACACTAGACTAGTTCTAGGTATCAACCCTGGTGTAAGCTGTGAGCTGACTTGTTCTGTATGAGGTCCCTGGAACATTATAGTTGTCAACACTAGAATAATTCTGGTTCATTCTTTGAGTTGGCTGGAACATTATTTTAAAGAAAATGGTTCTAGGTGTCAAACCCTGTTTGTATGCTGTGCTGTTGATCGACAAATTTTAAAATATGAAACTGCTGTAGTGTTCTAATACTGCCTGCTGAATCATGTACAAAAGTAAATTCATTTTTCTATACACATTGTTACATTTTATTACATGTACACTACCTTTTATAAGATTCTTCAGCTTAGTTTGCTGTAAAGTTAAAAATATTGGACTGAGTGCAGACCAAAGGTTTGGTGCTGAGGTGCATCCAAACACTTTTAATAAGTAAAGTTGAAGACATTAACAAACCGATTTTAATTATGCATCATATAACACCTTTGTTATATTACACATTTGATTAAAAAAAATGAAAAGCTATTTTTCCTTTTACTTGTGTTTCTTTATAACCAAAAGTCTTTGGGTCTTGATATTTGGCAAGTACCAGGAGGTTGTTCATGTGAATGGATGTTAGTTTGGTAAACATTGGTGACAAGGTTATCTTTCCCAGACCTTGCCTTACTTGTTAAGAGTTAAAGATATAAAATAATGTAATAATGCTTCATGTTATGCTAAATGACTAGTCGAAAGACAACATAAAATAATAATCATGTGTATATTTAAGTTTTATTAGCCCACCATCATCTGATGAACAAAGGGCAACAAATTTTGTAAAAATCTTTGAATCAAAATTCAATTACGGGAGACACAACTTCATATCATGATTATTACATATACCAAGTTTCAAAGAGATCCGTTGATAAATGTAGGAGGAGATTGCCAGACAAAAATCAAATACAGAAATAAACAAAGGGCAATAACTTTTGCAAAAATTGTCGAATCAAAATTCTTTTAAGGGAGACACAACTTCATATCATGATTATAATGTATACCAAGTTTCAAAGAGATAGGTTGAAAATGTAGGAGGAGATTGCCGGACAAACAAAAGTTTACGCCAGGCGGCCGGATGGACAACCCCATACCATAATACTTCCGTCAAATTTGACAGGCGTATAAAAATGGCAGACAGGCAGCCATCTTGGATTTTGACAGTGAAGGTTTGTGACGACCATTACTGTAGAGATCTTTCTTAAATTTCTATGTAGGTTCCCCTTGGTATGAAGCTATGCTTATTTTCTTATGAGACTGATTGGATACACAAATCTTTGATTTTGACAGTTAAAGTTTGTTAGTGCTATTTCCCAGGAAGTACTGGAGGCTTCTTTCTCAAATTCTATATGGAGGTTCCTCACTATCCTTTATTGTTCATGTTTACTTTTGAAACTGATCAGATAAACAAAATGGCCGACCAACAGCCATCTTCAATTTTTGACATTGAAGGTTTTCTAGTACAATTTCTCAGGAATAATTTGAGGGATCTTTCTCAAATCTGATATGAAGGTTTCCCTTGATCCCTCGTTGTGCATGTTATATTTTGAGACTGATCATAAACAAAATGGCTAACAGAAGAACTAAACAGATCTTTCTCATATTGCAATGATCGATTCTATTTCTTTCACATTAAGTAGCTGTACTAGTAACAAGAGATCCCAGAGGGATCTTGGCACCCACCTTTGTACCATCTTCATTAGTTCTTTGTCAGTTCGATCTTTTCTCTTCTTTCCTCTAATCTGTTTGATCGAGTCATGTTAACAGTAAATGCACCTTGAGGTAACTTTTGAAATAGTGTTTTTTTTCAAAATGGCAGCCGTGAGGAAAAATAACAACACTTGGTCAGGGAGTTGTCAGTAACAATCCCAAGAAGTATCAATGAAATCACTTCGACAGTATTTCAGATTAAGTCGAAAATGTAAAATGTTAACGGACAACGCACAACAACGGATTGCAATAGGTCACTTGAGGTAAAGCTCAGGTGACCTAAAAATCTGTCCCAACATCTCTTCCTTTACTACTAAGACGATTTTAGCAAAATTGTTCATCTGGGCTAACAACATTTCGTTTGCAAGTATGTTTTAGCATTGAGAGGGAGTACATAAAGCATGGGAGTGACATATATACTTTAATAAGTGTACAGCTCAGTGAAAAAAGAAATTATTACTGGTGGGAGACTATATTGCTTTGCAATGCTTTACCTTACGTTAGCCTTTAGCTGACAGTTCTGGTTTATATAGGAACAGGAGGTATTAGTTAGCTTTTGGCTATTACAAGGGAGCCAGATTTGGAATAATTTACCGGTTGAAGTAAGACTCTCTTCCTCCTTGAAAAAACTCAAACAAAATATGATTGGTAACATTAAGAATGCGGTTTAATTGTCTTTTATTTTTACTATTATACTTTTTAGATACAGCTTTGATTTGTTTTATTTTCGCTATATTAGCGTGTATTCTGTCAATTTTTAGCTTTTGCTACATTAGCATATATGTAAATTAGACATTTTGTCTTTTAATGAAAACCATAATGGGTTAAGCACGGAATATATTTCGTGCTTCTGTGATAATTTTATTGTAATTGTATTGAACGACCGTTTAAATTATGAAATAACTGTGATATGAATTGCTGTTTTAGTAGACCAACAATTATTTTATGTACATTTATTTGATGTGATACTACTTTGTCTTTTAACTAACCAATTTTACTAACAGAGGACCCTGTGGAAGATTAGCTTTGCTAAACAGGTTTTGTATCCTCAATAAATAAAGTTTATTATTATTATTATTATTATTATAGTTCTAGCTAAGATTATTGTATTGTTTTTATATATCTGCATATCTTTGTACATATCCATGAAGATTTGGTTATTTAAGCAATGAATGTTTTAGCAAATGTTGTTATGGTCCTACAACACACGTTGCTATTGATGACAAACTTATTAAAGCCTGGCAGATCTTCATGTAAGTTTGCCAGCAATAGAAATGTGTGTTATAGGACCATAACAATAATTGCTAAAATAGTAATTGCTTGATAGAGTAATAATATGCTTTGAACAACAAATTAAGCCTCGACAACAATGAAATTGATGATGTCACTATAGAGATCATTTACGTTACAATAGCACATGTTGTTATAGTCTCATAACAACATTTGCTTTCTCAACGCATTGCAATTAAAGGATGCAGAAAGCAAATAAAAGTATCAATGTTTATTATGGTAAATACCGATACATTTTCTGTTTTTGTATCATACTTAAACACCTCATTATATCATGCATATTTTTAAGTATTGTGCAGCAGTAATAAGTCATAAATATGTATTCTGCAAAAGAAAGCCTTCCTCTGGAGAACTACTTAAGGTTGAGATTGTGTTAACATGTGAAATTGTGCATTGGCCACATTTGACGTGCTAAAAAAGTATTCAACCGGTTTATTTATCACAATAAATGATTCTGTAGACAAAATACATATGGAGATTTTTTTTTACTTCGTGTACATCAATTTGACATATTTCGTATCAAAATAACAGTACCCGGCGGGTTATTATATACTCTTTCACAATTCATTTTCAAAATTATATTCACCTGTGACAATTATCTGGTATATTGTTAGGATTCCCCCTTACTCAATCTGAATAGTAATCATATATCCAGTTATTGGTCATTTTTATGTATCTTCATATGGCAAACCAATAAAATAACTTGATAAGGGGGAAACTGTTGACCCCACCTTTGTGACTGCAGCGCCCCCTACATTGATTTTCAGGATGCCCAGCATCCCATGTGCCTTAATTTCATACAAAGCATTTCAAAATACATGGAACAAAACAAAAATCTGCATCCACTGTAAAATGGCACTGCCGATGACATTTCCAAAGGTATATACATGTAGTAAGGGATCTTGTGTGAAGCTATCTTCTTACAAATCACATTTTACGGTCACCTGGTCCAAAGGACCAAGGTCATTTTTGCACTTATCCTTCATAACCACTGATTGGAAGTCAACCAAATTTGACAGGAATCATCCTTAGGTGTTGGAGATTCAAATGAAGGGAATGTCCTCCAATTGGGCCATATTGCTTTAAGTGCATCTTCTCTGAGAATAAGAGATTGATCCCAACTATATTTGGCTAGAAGCATTGTTAGGTGGTGGGGATTCAAAATTGTACAAGTCGAGAGGCTGAGGGACAGGGCCAAAAAGAGGTAATTTGGCCATATTGATTTAAGCGACTTCCTGTCTAGAACTGTTTAAGGGTAAGATATCAATCATATTTAGGACTTAGTCATACGACTAAGGCTACCTTTTAAATATCTGCTAGTAATGGCATCTTGTTTGAAATTCCATGAAAACAGTTCAATTATCAAATATCACATTGACAACATGTGGGACTCGTATTTTGCATGTGTTTTGCTAGTAAAAAGTGTACAAGATTAAGACTAAGAAATCATAATTAAGTATTTGTGAGTGGTTGCGGTTTTATGGACATGAAAGACTGATGATGTGAGAGTATTTTTTAGTGACGGTCAGTGGTTAAATGATAACCGGGTCAGACGTGCACTCTTTATACCAAGGAAGAACCATACTCATAACCAAGCAAGCACAAACTAAAATGTTGGCGCTTCCTTAGAAACGATAGCCAAAAAAGAAAGTGTCTAGAGAACATCTCAAAGCAAGAAAGAAAATTAAAAACTTTTTCTTTTTTTTTCAATCACAATAGCAAGCTTTTTAATTTGCACTGTCAGCTTTAAGTTGTGGAAGGTTCCATTAACCCTTTCACCACTGTAGACCATAATGGATTCATCAATGCCTGGTAGAGTCTACCAACGTTACATAGGGGTGAAAGGGTTAACCAGCTTTACTACGGACCTTATCTACATCATTGGAACATTGACAGCATGTCCTTGTTTTTATACTAGAGATTTCATCCTTAATGGGAAAGCATCAAATGTTATTTGTATAAATGTACATGATAGCAATCTTTTTTGCAAGAATTTACAGATTAAGGATTTGGTGAAAGTGTTGAAATTCATAAATAGTACGTTACAGTATATGTACTAGGATGCTGATATTTCCCATGGAGGTTCCCTATTGACCAAACATTGATGCGGTGAAATAGAAACTGAAAAATATATAATGTAACAATTTTTGATTATTTTTTGCGACAATTTCACATAAAACTCCAGGCTAGGGCCCCAGGGGTATACGATGCCACAAGCCCAACGCCAAGGGCTAGTGATTTTCACGTCCGGGCAAAATGACCTCATGAGATTTTATAACAACTATAGACCGACTCCCTCCTTACACTTGTCCCAAAATGCAAGTAATCTCATCCAAATGTTTCAAACGCTTAGTTATCTTATCGATCGGATTAAGAATTCAAAAACACAAAACACATGAACTCCTGTGTTGTTTTAGATCACTGCTTATGAAAATCACAAAAAGTGTCTGATTACCAGAATGTATGTAGTGACATTCTGCAGTGAAGCTGTAGAGAGTAATATTAAACCATGGATGTTATAATCAAGTTTCATTACACTTAAGTTTGCTAGCTTTCTAAGTGATACAATAGGCCCAGGGATCTTGAAAGGTCACCTGGATTTTTTTTCTTTTTAATTGAAAACCTGTTGAAATACCACACACTTTAATCAAGTGCATGGGCTCTTAAAAAAAATAATCTTTTTGCATACATGACTCCTGTGGCATTGAATGTAGCATAAGGCCATTTAAGCACATTTTGCCGGGCTCCATCCAAGGAAGCTAACAGCCAAACATTGGGACTCTTTGCCTTTGAGTTCTTCAAAAGATGTTGTTTTGTGATATTTTGCCTCTGTGACCTTGAAAGTAAGTAAAGATCACTTATATTAGTAGCCCTTAATGCCAGTAAGCTCTTTTTGTTATTTTGCTATTCACTTTAGACTTTTTAACAAATTTCACATCAGTGACCTAAAAATACATTGTAAATATCATGACCAACAGCCTTTCTTTTCTTCAGAAGATGTTTGGGTGTTTAAAGAATTGCAAATATTTCAAAATGTGTTACAAAGTAACCATTAGTGGTCCTGTTTATTGAGTGATTTTTGTTTCCCTTTGCACATTTTGTAGAGCATGTAGTAAGTGTGCTTCATAATGAATACAAAAACCATCAAACTGCAGTTTGTAAGAAGACGTTTCTGAAAAACAAAAAACTTTTTTCTTCACAAATTTAAATCCACATCACCTAAAAATGCTGTTGACTACATGATTGAAAAAAGTCGCGTATAGAAAAAGTTTACAGATGATGGACAAAAGACAGCAATGGCTTGCAAAAGCCCACTTGGCTCGTCAGTGTATGTATGCTAAATCGTTTATGAATGCAAAACAGAATTAGTTCTGTTGTCAGGAATAGAGAATATCATAGTGTCCAGGTCGATATAAAAGGTACACAGAAGGACTAGATTCCTCTGGAAAGTCATGGTGATTACATTGACCACTTTCTCCTCGGTCCATATACACAACTCGCACTGCCACGCCCAATGCAGAAGTCAAGGCCATTACTTGTAGGTGGTCACTCTCCTTTCCCATAGGCTCCACTTCCTGTAATGGGAAATAAAATCATAATGGCTTTCAGATGTCAGTACCGATATTTATGTCAATGTTTTGGAACTGACTTAAGTATTAGTAACTTAGTGAGTATTAGTACTGACAATCAAAGTGCCCCTGGGACAAAAACAGTTTTGTTTTTTTCAGAGAATAGACCAAATATACCCAAAATTTGTTTTTTATCTAGATAAACTATAGTCAACTTTATCCAAGGGAGAACAGAGGACCCAAGGGTAATGAAATTTAAAATCTGTTGAATATTGTTCTAAAAAAAAATATTCAATAACACTAAACAAGGAAAAACTTTCCTTTTTATTAAAAACTTTTAACATTTAAATATTGGTTTTGATATCTGACATATTTTCAATAACAATGGTTATATACAAAGTTGACTTATAATGGGAGTATTGTGATATCTTTACTATAAAATGTCAGTAGCTTTATTTGGATTTTTTGTCACATGTAAATATCCCAAAAATTCTTTAAATTAATCATAAATCTCCCATATCAGTTCTAACCAAGTCAGGTGACCTAACCAAGTGATTAGAGGCTACGTATGAGATAATATTAGGTTATTATAGAATATATTTCTGTTTCAATGTATCATTACTTTCACACGAATTCAGAGAAAGCTCTCACTACTTTTTAACAAATTTCACAAAATCAAGTCACTGATCTCAATATTTTGCATTGGAAAAGTTGGCATGGACAGGGGTGCAGAGCTAGAAATTAATCTAAAAACCCTGAGACAGTGGGCCGGGGCTAGTAGTTTATAATTTTACTGTGCGAACTCCACTAACCCAATATTATATACTATTCAACATGATAAGTATTATTCACTAGTCTTAGACGATGGGGCTACCATTATTATTGAGCCCTGTGGGAGTATAAATTCAAAGTAAGCGGGGGCTCACATTGATATTTCCCAACACCGAAGTGATCAAAAGGTACTTTTAACCTTAAACTTTAACATATGACCATGAAAATCTAACCCATGCAGAACTTGATATTTTAGTAATATGGTGTAATGATTCAGTGGTGTTTTGTAGAAATAAAGTCGATGGTAAGGTCATCACGAATTGGGGTTTCTTTTTTGGATCAATCGGTCCCTGCGTAGAGAAATTAGAGGATGAGGTTGAAAAGGAGCAAAAAAAGGTACTGGGTATTTTATTTAGATGATTATATAAATAAGTCAGTTCTGATTTTCAAAACATTAACCTGTTTACAACTTTATGCGTTCCCATCTTGCAAGTATGTAAAAGCCCATTGTGGAGGGGTTCATGAAATACCTTTGACACTAGATTTTACTGCAGACGCATGGATGCATGTAAGGACAGACACAGTGATAAAGTGATTACAATATACCCCTTTATCTTAGTGCGTATAATAAAGAAGGGCCATAACATGCACTTGTCACCCTACAATCAGTGACTGGTTTAATTTAAGGCCCATACAAATAATTATAGTCTTATAATATCAAAGGATAACAAACTTTTGTTAATATTTCTGGTATGTCTGACAATAAATGTTCATATGTGTTATTGTCTTCACATTACTATAAAAAATCATGTTTTTGTACAAACCTGATTACAAAATTCTTTGACAGATCGCCCCCCTTCAATGAAGTTTTGATAAAAATCAGCCTTTTTCTGGAGATAACCAGACACCAGTAGTCTACAACAAAGAAAATCACACTGTCAAATATTTCAATCAAGGAATTGTATCTCCTTAATGTGGGAGGGACATAAAAATTATGGCCCACACACTGGGTGATAAATGGTTGTTCATGCAGAAAGCTGTTGAGTTTTAGTAATCGCTTCCTCGAAAAGTCTTTCAATCAAATAGCTGTCAACTTGGTTATTACAACTAACAACATGAAAAACAGCTTATTTTTACTAAATAGTATATTCAACAGCTATTTCACTATATATAATAATAATTAGCATGGTTTACTCATGAAGATAGAATATCAACATCCAACCAAAAGAAGGCCATAACCACAGTTCAAGTCAGAATATAACAGAATGTATACCAAGTTTTTGTCATTCAGTGAGAATATAACAGAATGTATACCATTCTAAATCACATGTGGTAACATTTGGATAAGAATCTTATATCAGTGGATTTTTTTATGGATGATCACACTTTTCTATATATGATTCAAATGCATGTTCTTGAGCGAACATAACCCTTAAAAGCAAATTCTATCTTGCAATGATGACATTTCACAACATTAGGCTGTACTGGCCGCATCGCTCCTATTGAGTTCAAAAACAACATTAATCGAAAACAAGCCGCTCGGCTCTCGCCAAGAGCGGCTTAAAAACAGCACATGACCTTGGTTGTTAATCATTAACAACCCAGGTCATATGCTGTTTTTTCGATTAAATAATGTCAGGCCCCATCCAAAGAAGCTACCAGTCAACTATGAATGTAGGCCTTTTGGATCTTCAAAAGAAGTTATTGTAAGTCAAAATAAGCAATAACTGATCCTAGGCATTTTGGTTATTCAGAAGTTGTTTTAAGTTTTTAACACATTTGACCCCTGTGACCTTGAATATAAGTGAAGGTCATTCATTTGAACAAATTCGATATACCTTTATCCCAGCATGTTACAGGCAAAGTCTCATCCTCTATTTCCCCTTGTGGGCCCCGCTCCTCTGCCCCCAGAGGGGCCACACCCTCCTTTTATAAAAACTTGGGCCACCTTTGTCCAAAGACACTTTAGAACAAATTTCGTCAAAATCCTTCTATTGGTTGAGAAGAAGATTTTTAAAGATTTACCTATTTTCCCCCTATTTGGCCCCACCCCTCTGCCCCCATGGGGACCATACCCTCTGTTTATACAAAACTTGAGAACCCTTTGGCCAATTATGCTCCAGACCAAACTTGGTCAAAATCCTCTGAGCCGTGAATTAAGGGCTAGTAGCATTTTAAAGGGAAAAGTTGATGGACGCCGGATGACGAACGCTGCGCCATGGCATAAGCTCACTTGGCCTTTCGGGCCAGGTGAGCTAAAAACCATGTATTCAGAAATGTCAGAACTACAATAGGTGCTGATGGGTAAGACTTACCTGAGATATACCACCAGGTAGTCAGATATTCCCTGGTCGTTGAATGTTTCATGTAGTTCCTTTGTTGTACATGGTGTACCAACCTTTTCTACCACGTCCATGAACTACGAAAACACAATGTAATAGGTAATAAGTACAAGTGACCAAGAGGGCCTGTATCGCAAACCTGAATATTTAGCAGTCATAGCAAATTATTCTCACTAAATATAATACTGTACTACAAATATTTCACTGGCAAACTTTGTCGGCTCCATCTGTTGAAACTAGCAGCCAAACATTAATATATGATTCTATGCTTTTTGGTTCTTCTTCAAAAGTTCTTTACATATTTTTCCCTGTGACCTTTTGAGTAGGTCAAGGTCATTTTCCTTCTCAAACTTTGTTGGCTCTATCCCAAGAAGCTACCAGCCAAATCATATGAATCCATTCCAATTGGTTCAACAGAAGAAGTCGTTTGAAATGTTATTGACCTCTGTGACCTTTAACGTAGGTTGTGGTCATTTTCATTTGCAAACTTTGGTGATCTCTATCCCAAGTAGCCACCAGCCAAATATTATGATTCTATTCCTTTCGATTATTCATAAGAAGTCGTTTGATATTTTTGACATATTTGAACACTGTGACCTTGAAAGTAGGTCAAGGTCATTTTCATTCTCAAACTTTGTAGGGCTCTATCCTAGGAAGCCGCCAGCTAAATATGAAGGTTCTATACCTTTCAGTTCCTCAGAAACACTGACCTTCATATCATACAAAGAAATAGCATATTTCCCTGCAAGATCTTGATGGCAACCATAGTTCATAGTTTTCATGAACCTGCATTTTGAAAAACCCTTAGTTGTAGGTTTTGTAGATCTTGAGTACCAATCAACTGGGACATGTTAACATGGTATATAGGAAGCATGGAAGATGCTACTATCAAGGAATGGAAAGTTCATGATTGTCGAAATTGTAAGTCATATCTGTTGGTCATGTTGTAAGTAAAGGTCCAGAAAAGTGGCTGAAGTAGAAGAGTCTGTGGATTCCTTCAATACAATCTCTGGAGGGTGTAACAATTGATGTGGGGAATGCATTTTTTGTTATTCAAAGACAAGTGACTAAAATGTAAGATTATATGTTAAATACGATTGAACATGAATATCCAGTCACTGGTTTAATATGAATAGCCATTTATTATCCTTGACATTATTTATGGATGTGTAGCTATATTGACACTGCCTATAACCAATTGTATGTGCAGCAATACTGACTATGTTTGGAAATATTGCATGTCTGTGCAGCTATATGTATGTGTATACTTACAGTGTCGTGGAAGTCCTCTATGGTAAACTGGGGAAACCCAAGGCTGACTAGCTCATCTTTACTTCTGGTAGCCACTTCCTTAAACCTTAAATATACAGTAAATAAATTGTACCAGGTATCAATATGTACCCAAGAGTCCAAATGGGCTTGTATCACTCACCTCTAAATAATCACACACCAGTAACTTTAAAAGTGGACGAAGGTCAAATATATTTGAATAAACTATATTAAGCTACTGGGCAATTATCACTACATGATTCTTGGTTATTCAGAAGAAACTGTTTAAAGATTTATATACATTTGACCCCTGTGACTTGGAAGTGGAACAATGTTATTCAATTGAACAAACATGGTATCCCTTCATCTCAGCATGTTACCCCTTGTTATTTAGATGAAATTACTTCAAAGATTCTTTTAAACATTGACATCTGTGACCGTAAAAATGGGTCAAGGTAATTCATTTGAACAAAATTGTTAGCCATGCATCTATCCTATTATGCTACTGGCCAAATATCATCACCCTATGTCGGTAAGTTATTGAGAAGTTATTTTAAGGAAAAAGTTGATGACAGACATATGATGGATGGAAAGCCGAAGTCGCACCATGGCATTAAAGTAAGAATGCCGACAATGAAATGACCAATTTTTTAACTAGATGATCAAACAAACATAATTGAGTTTTTATATCAATCACATCACAGCATATACCCACACCATCATCACAGCATATACCCACACCATCATCACAGCATATACACACACCATCATCACATTTAAGGATCTTGTACCAGGCAAAACACTAGAGAATTCTACTGTGGTTTTCATATTTATTTTGAAACTGTATCAGATCAGCATGGCTGAAGATATGTTTTTTAAACATGTACAGAGTCACAACTGCTCAATAAAGGCATACAATCACTTTCGGTTTTGTCCAGAACATGCCACTTGATTTGAAGGTAGTAGAAACATATAAAACTAGATTTCTTTTGATATAGCCTATACTGCTACAACTGTTTAAATGAAATGTATGGCCATTCTTTGGACTTAATTGCCCCAGATATCAAAGTAGCATCTCTTCCATTCCGTCTCCCATTTGTAATAGACTTGTAGAGAAATACCAAACTAGGGCACATGACTAACTTAACCAGTTAAAAACAAGCCCACGGTTCTGGCTTAAACAATGTAACCCGCAGCCTAGCTTGAAACACGCATTTAGGTCTTTATTTATACCTTCACTTACTTTGATGTTAACATGAATGGCTGTTTTCACATTTAAAGATTGTTATTGATGTCAAATGCATCTTTTATTTGTGGACACATTTCAGAAACAGTTCTTAACTAGAACTGTTAGCCAAAGGCTAACTTATACCCCTCTCTCCTATTTAGACCAGAACTGTAAGCTAAAGGCTAAGTAAGGTAGAGCACTGCAAAGCAATCCATAGACAGCATAGTCTTCCACCAGTCAATGATTTCTTCATTCACTGAGCTGTACACTTATTTAAGTATATAGGTAACTGACATACTTCCTGTACCCCCTCCCAATGGCAAAACATACCTGCAAACAAAATCTTGTTAGCCCAGATGAACCAGTGTTGCTGAAATCATCCTAGTAGTTAAGGAAGAGATGTCAGGACAAAGATTTTTAACAAAGAGTCATAACTCATTAAAAAGGGTCAGAATGAAAAAATACTACAGTTTTGGAGAAGTTGTGAAGGCAAGCATTTTTCAACAAAAGGCAATTACTCTGTAAAAAGGGTTAGAATGAAAAACATAATACCTGGATGCACAATATCAGGTGATAGTTATCATTTCTGGAAAGTTTCGTTGAAATTGGGTTGAAATTGGTCCATTAAAAGTTGTCCGTCCTTAAAGACGGACAGACGGACAGACAACTCCTTCTAAAGTAATGGACCAATTTCAACCAAATTTCAATGAAACTGGATAGACGGACAGACAGGGCGATTCCAGTATACCTTCCAACTTTGTTGGACAACATGCACAACAAAGGATGAAAATTAACTTACATTTGTACATATGAAGTTTTGAACCTTGAACTGTCCAAATCATTTAAGATGACTGCTTGGCAATCTTGTTGTTTTTCTAATCAGCCTCAAAACTATATGTGCACACCTATATGTAGGGACAAGGTGATTACGAGATCTGTAAGGACAGACAAAAGAGTAACCTAGGAAAATGCACTATAGACAAATGCATATCTAACAGCTCACCATCACCAGATGGTGGTATTAAAATAACACAAAAAGTAGCTGATGTTTGTCATACAAATCTTATACAAACCTAGCATAATCCACTTGATTGGTCAGCAATTGTTCTAAGTAGGCAAATCCAAATGCTCGGTAGAAACAGTTGCCATCACCTCTCGTCCTCCTTACACACTTGTACTTGATTTTTAAATCCTGAAAATATAAAAGTCACATTTACACAAAAGAGACAGCACAAAAAAACAATTGTACAAGTGTATATGTATCAGCAGTAGATCATGTAGTTATAATGAAACTTTAAATATATATTTTTCCTTCCGAAATACAATATTTATTAGCTCACCAGATTTTCATACCTGAATTTTTCCTAAGTAGGTCTCATCCTCTTTTGAATAATCAGCACTGACAGTGTCAAAATCAATCTGGAAACTCACAAGAGCTTGGTTCGCAGAAATCTCAAATAATGAAAAAGAAATGGAAAACAGTTATTTTGCATACATTTCCTGAAATGCCTCAACACAAAACATGAGCAAAATTCAATTTGGATGGATTTTACTAGAACTGTAGGTCTTAGGTATGCCTATACTCTCCACTTGACCATATTTTATTGTCTAAGTCAATCACAGGACATAGTGACCATCTTACAGAATCCCTTAAGTTTAAATTAGGCCTTTGATGTAAATTATACCCCTATGTATTGCTCACACATCAACAAAGTCGGTTCAAGAAGAATTCATGTTATAGTACTTATTGATTCAGCCAATCAGTGGCAGCTAGTAGTTATTGTCTCAGCCAACCAGTGGCTAGTAGTTATTGACTCAGCCAACCAGTGGCTAGTAGTTATTGACTCAGCCAATCAGTGGCTAGTAGTTATAGACTCAGCTGATCAGAGGCTATGGCGGTCATCTTTGATCCCAAAAACAAATAGTATTCCTTATAAAAAGTTATATATCACTCCAAGCAAGTTTCATGGCCATTTAGCTACTATTTCTTGGATATTTGCCTGGATACCATGGGCTTCAAATTCCAGAATGAGGAAGCTCTCTCTTAATCAAGTTGCTTCTAAAATCTAGACCTCACTGGAGATTTGGGAATTAAAAACTTCTGCTTCATACAGTTTTCTTATGAAATATATTGCTTGAATACAGCAGAAATCAAATTAAATATCAGTTAACACTTTTCTGGCTTCTGGGCATGTGTCTAAATTTTGATAAACATTATGTAGCCGCAATTCAATGTAGGTGAGTGGGAGTTGCCTCCCCCGATTCATATAGTTGACCCCACTATGTAGCAAGAATCACTAGTTATAATGAGGAAAATTTCAGTCTCGTTAACCTGTTTATATGTAGAGTTTGCTGTAGTTCGTCATTTTCTCTGGGTGTAAAGTAAATACCCAGTGAATCTTAATATGGAGACTATAACAAGACAAGAGGCCCATGGGCCTTAACGGTCACCTAAGTCATACAGTATACATTTTTGTTGTTGCAATAAGTACCAATTTGAGTAAAAAATAGTTAAGTATAACGTTAACTTAAAATTGTCAGGACCATGAGCTGATCATTCCTAGACCAAGTTTCAGTTTAATCAGCCTATTAGAACTTGTTTTTAAGTTTGAGGTTATTTTCAAAATGGCGGCCATGGCAAAAAAAATAACAACACTTTGTCAGGACCATGAGTCGATCATTCCTACCAAGTTTCAGTTCAATCGGCCTAGCAGAACTTGACTTTAAGTTTGAAATTGATTTTCAAAATGGCGGCTGTGTCAGCCATATTGGATTTCTGATTGACCCAAAAAAGAACAACACTTTGTAGTTAGGACCATGAGTCGATCATTCCTATTAAGTTTCGTTTCAATCGACCCAGTAGAACTTGACATTAAGTTTGAAATAGTTTTTCAAAAGGGCGGCTGTGGCGGCCATATTGGATTTCCGATGGACCCGAAAAATAACAACACTTTGTCAAGACTATGAGTTGATCATTCCTACCAAGTTTCAGTTCAAACGGCCCAGCAGAACTTGACTTTAAGTTTGAAATAGTTTTTAAAAATGGAGGCCGTGGTGGCCATATTGGATTTCTGATCGACCCGAAAAATAACAACACTTGGTCAGGGAGATGTCAGTAACATTCCAATGAAATATTAATGAAATCCCTTTGCCAGTATTTCAGCTAAAGTTGAAAATGTAAAATGTTAACACACGACGACAGACCAAGACGGATAGCAATAGGTCACTTGAGCTAAAGCTCAGGTGACCTAATAAAAAATAAGACCTTTTTACTCTTTTATAAGATAAAACAACAATTCAATATCATATTTTACCTAATTTTGATAAAACACTTGAGAAATAAATCTAATCAGCCAAACACAAAAATATCCTTGCTAATTGCAAACACAATATCTGTACCCTACGTATGGTTACATTTCTCCTAATGGTTCTTTGAAGGTCAACCTCCTTTGAAACACTTATTGTAAGCTCTGACCTTCAATAGCATAGGTCATTCATTCAGATACATTACTTCATAGCTACAGGCCAAATGTAATACTCTTATAGTCTCTTGGTTATTCAGAATACCTTCAAAATTTGTCAGAGCATTCACTGGATACTTGCCTACTTGATAGACATCTGAACAAGCATACTACAAGACATATAACATCCCCATGCCTTATTGTTATTCAGAAAAAGAAATTTACAATTTTTAACACACAAGACCCAAATGACCTTGAAAGACCTTGAAAGTGAATCAAGGGAATTTTTTTGAACAACTTTGATAGTCCTTCATCCGAGCATGCCACTGGTCAAATATTATGACTACAGGACCTGTTTTCATGAAACCATCCTCATGGATTTTGTGCTGAAGTCTAACTACTTGTTTTTTGTTTATAAATCAATCATAAAGTTGTATTTTATCAATGTTTTGGGAAAAATTGAGAAGACCTCAGCCAAACATTTTTTTCAATGTTTACATTTTTTGATTGTTTTACATGATTGAAGTGAGTTACAAGAAATTTGTTTTGAAGTTCCATGCTTGAGCATGAGAACATTTTTATGAATACAGGCCCAGGTCTCTAGATTAGTCAAAATCTTACTGGAAGTTTTAAACATTTGACCCCTCTGACCTTAAAAGCAGCTCAAGATCATTTATTTTTTAAACTTTCCAAATCATGACCTTGAAAGAAAGTCAAGTATCATTTATGACGGCAGGAATCATTTTGGGGACTTCTGCATTAATGCCGTCATTACAATTTGCACTTGTAATTTAGTTTCCAAAACGAAGTTTGGGGACATATTGTTTATACTGTTCCTTCTTCATCTTTTTCTTCTTCCACTGTGATTTTGTCCACTCATTTTTCAAAAACTACAGTCATATTCCAATGAAACTTCCTTTGAGTATTGTTGGGCATGTGTAGATGTGCACCCAACCTATATTGGCAGGGAGCAGGGGTGACTTTTGCTAAATATTGCCCACAATTGCAAAAACAGTTATTATTCCTCTTCCAAATTTTTGTCCGCGCTAAATCTCAGAAACTACCAGTTGGATACTCATCCTCTGTCCAGGTTTATTATCCATTAACTCATCCTCTGTCCAGGTTTATTATCCACATACTCATCCTCTGTCTAGGTTTATTATCCACAAACTCATCCTCTGTCTAGGTTTATTATCCACAAACTCATCCTCTGTCTAGGTTTATTATCCACATACTCATCTTCTGTCCAGGTTTATTATCCATAAACTCATCATATGTCCAGATTTTGTATCCACATACTTACCCAATGACCAGGTTTTGTATCCACATACTTACCCTATAACCAGATTTTGTATCCACATACTTACCCAATGACCAGATTTTGTATCCACATACTTACCCTATAACCAGGTTTTGTATCCACATACTTACCCAATGACCAGATTTTGTATCCACATACTTACCCAATGACCAGATTTTGTATCCACATACTTACCCTATGACCAGGTTTTGTATCCACATACTTACCCAATGACCAGATTTTGTATCCACATACTTACCCAATGACCAGATTTTGTATCCACATACTTACCCAATGACCAGATTTTGTATCCACATACTTACCCAATGACCAGATTTTGTATCCACATACTTACCCAATGACCAGATTTTGTATCCACATACTTACCCAATGACCAGATTTTGTATCCACATACTTACCCAATGACCAGATTTTGTATCCACATACTTACCCAATGACCAGATTTTGTATCCACATACTTACCCAATGACCAGATTTTGTATCCACATACTTACCCAATGACCAGATTTTGTATCCACATACTTACCCAATGACCAGATTTTGTATCCACATACTTACCCAATGACCAGATTTTGTATCCACATACTTACCCAATGACCAGATTTTGTATCCACATACTTACCCTATGACCAGGTTTTGTATCCACATACTTACCCAATGACCAGATTTTGTATCCACATACTTACCCAATGACCAGATTTTGTATCCACATACTTACCCAATGACCAGATTTTGTATCCACATACTTACCCAATGACCAGATTTTGTATCCACATACTTACCCAATGACCAGATTTTGTATCCACATACTTACCCAATGACCAGATTTTGTATCCACATACTTACCCAATGACCAGATTTTGTATCCACATACTTACCCAATGACCAGATTTTGTATCCACATACTTACCCAATGACCAGATTTTGTATCCACATACTTACCCAATGACCAGATTTTGTATCCACATACTTACCCTATGACCAGGTTTTGTATCCACATACTTACCCTATGACCAGGTTTTATATCCACATACTTACCCAATGACCAGGTTTTATATCTACATACTTACCCTATAACCAGGTTTTATATCTACATACTTACCCTATGACCTGATTTTGTATCCACATACTTACCCTATAACCAGGTTTTGTATCCACATACTTACCCTATGACCAGGTTTAGTATCCACATACTTACCCTATGACCAGGTTTAGTATCCACATACTTACCCCATGACCAGGTTTTGTATCTACATACTTATCCTATTAGGGATTTGATTATATAACCTCATACAAAACTGGTATTTCATTGTTAGATACTTACCTCTTTTTCAATATTTCTTTGCTGCTCCATGGTTGCTTCATCATAATTTTTGTCTATAATCAATAAAACAGAAAGTTGTGATGAACCTTCATTAATAAGGAACTGATTTAATGAAGCCACTAAATATGATAACTAGAGAATTGATTTGTTCACAAAAACATATTTCTCCCCTTATCAGCCAATGTTCTTTCCCTTTCCATTGCAAAATATGAATAGGCTAATCCACAACTTCCTTAACTTTTGTTAGGGTATAAGTGGAACTGCCTTCGAACAACAGTTTTGAAACGACCTTAACATTAATCAACACATGTGTAGATATATATGGTCATGTACATGTACGCATACAAATGTATATTGTACACACAGATAAAATGTAAACAGCCTCACCTGTTACTGATCTTACCATATCACAGATAGTGTTGTTAATCCAGGAAATATTATACCCCACTGTAATATAACTGTGGAGATACATAGTGTTATATAACTGTGGGGATACATAGTGTAATATAAATGTGGGGATACCTAGTGTAATATAACTGTGGGGATACATAGTGGAATATAACTGTGGGGTTACATAGTTTTATATAAATGTTGGGGATACATAGTGTAATATAACTTTGGGGTTACATAGTGTTATATAAATGTTGGGGATACATAGTGTAATATAAATGTTGGGAATACATAGTGTAATATAACTGTGGGGTTACATAGTGTTATATAAATGTTGGGGATACATAGTGTAATATAACTGTGGGGTTACATAGTGTAATATAACTGTGGAGGTACATAGTGTAATATAACTGTGGGGATACATAGTGTAATATAACTGTGGGGTTACATAGTGTAATATAACTATGGGGTTACATAGTGTAATATAACTGTGGGGATACATAGTGTAATATAACTGTGGGGTTACATAGTGTAATATAAATGTTGGGAATACATAGTGTAATATAAATGTTGGGGATACAGTGTAATATAAATGTTGGGGATACATAGTGCTTGATTGATACATATGTAGGCATGCAGCTGACAGATCAATGGTACCTAAAGATAATGCCAACATGCCTATGATGCATGTACAAGCTAAATTTGAAATATGACCTATGTACTGTTAGACATTGTAATAAGATTATACTGAGGTAATGAATATATAGATGTGTCCATAGTGTAAAGTAATTGGTGGTTTTGTAAACACTGTCACAGGTGGGAAGGTAATTTAATATTTCAGCTAGCCAGTAATAAAGTTTTCACTCTGACAAGATGAAAATTGACCAGTCATTCAATTTTTTTAACCATTTTTGAATGACTGTCTATGATCTCACACAAACATTTAGGTTTTGGTTCCAAATTGGTGACAGTAAAATTTAAAAGGTTTGTCAGGCTCTATCCCAGGAGGCCACCAGCCAAATATGAAGATTATATACCTTTCAATTCTTCAGAAGAAGTCATTTGAAGTGTTTGACACATTTGACCCTTTTCGTGCTCAAACTTTGTCAGGCTCTATCCCAGAAAGCTACCATGAAGATTTATACCTTTTAGTTCTTCAGAAGAAGTCATTTGAAGAGTTTGACATATTTGACAGCTGTGACCTTGAAAGTAGGTCAAGGTCATTTTCTTGCTAAACTTTGTCAGGCTCTATCCCAGGAAGCAACCAGTTAAATATGAAGATTCTATACCTTTCAGTTCTTCAGAAGAATTTGTTTGAAGTAATCGACACATTTGATCCAGATGACCTTGAAAGTAGGTCAAGATCACTTTCGTTCTCAAACTTTGTTGGGTTCCTACCAATGAAGCTTTCAGCCAAATATCATGACTTTTGGCAGGTGAGCTAAAAAACTTAAAAGCTATCCATCTGATCTGAGGATATACTGGTCACATATCACCACCCTTTCCATTTTGGTTATTAAAGAAGTCCATCGGAGTGAAAAATTGACGACAAGAAACGAAAAGAAATAGGAAACAAACACCTGAGGCAGGAAACAAACACCTGAGGCCTAAATATTGTATTAAACTGTTTGTGCCTGAAGTAAAAAAATAAAGATGTATTGAAAACGCTGAAGAAAGGCTCGAGAGACAATGATGTGAAATGGCAAATCACACAGCATAATGCTGTGTATGGCAATGTACCCGTTACTTAAGTTGACGGATTTGTTGTATTCTGCTAACAGAAATCAGATAGTTCTCATTAATAAAAATTTACTGACATTTCACAGAAACAACATTTTTTATTGAAACCTGAATTGAACAAGGATTTTAAAGAACTGTGTAATCCAGATTAAACCCTATCACAGACATGTTGTTAGGCGATACCTTGATCAAGAGGTCAAAAAACTAGAAGAGGAGGCCAAGGTAAGAAAGAAAATATCAAAACCAAAACGGCAGGGCCGTCATGTGATAGAGAGGCAAGCGCCCTACCAGCAACAGGGTTTTCCAGCTGGTCACCATCATTATCGGAGCCACACTAGCTACAGGTCATGGGGGGGGGGGCATCATCACTGATGATCAGTATCAACAGAGGTGCATTTTTAATTACCTAGCTGCGATAACGTTTTATATATTGCGTCGTCCCGGCCGGGGCAGAGGAGGCCTGGTATTAATATTACTACTAATAATTACCATGCAGGAACATGGATCCCTCTCCCAATACATGTACACATGTGTGCATACACCTACTCAGATGAATAATGTCAAACAGGATATTTTAGGGAAACCCTGGCCTTGAGGGAAGAATCAGAAGTTTCCCCAACAGTAAACCAACAGAAGACATTCATGAGATAACAACACCATTATGTACATTATCTGTTTAATGTTTCAGAGAATTTTGTTGGAGGTAAAATCCAACTTTTTTTATAATAATTGGATAGAAATTACATCTGAAGAATGGATTTCAAACTTGGTTCAAGGGTACCGTAATGAATTTGCCTCACACCCTGTTTGAAGACATAGACCTCGACAAATATCACATACTGCTGTGGAGAAACAGATAATGTCTCAGGAACTAGAAAAGTTAATGGATAAAACCATCAATGAGCAATCTCATATATAGTGCCCGGTTTCATGTCAAACATTTTCCTTCGATCAAAACGTGATGGAAGCAGATTCAAACGTCAAATGAGTTTTAAAACATTTTTTCCATTCACAATTCCATCTTCGTGGACCATACCGTAGCAGTATCAAATACATCAAATGACATGTAAATAGTGTTTCCTTCTAAACAGGCGGTACAGAAACTGGTCACGATCGATGGTGTCGTTCAGTGACAACGCAAGGATTTAAGAAAATGTCATTGTAGACTACAGGAACATCTATCGAAACATTTGCATGTCTTCTATGTATTCATATTTTACCTGGATCGAAATTAAAAGCTTCAGCCATCTCTCTTTCTGAAAAGTGGGGACTACTGTCCGGCGACTTGAACAAAGCAGCGTGTATTTTTCACGATAGTGTGTACCGGAAGTAGTTTTGTGTGACGTCATGATACTCTACTGTAGCGGGAAAAATGAATCTGATTATACAGGATGACAGGTAAAATCACTAATAGAACCCTTTTTAGGTGGGGAACTAAAATTCAAAACAGTTAAAGTTGAGACAATCGTTGCAGTCATTTTCTGTTGTATATGTAATCATGGTTAGACACTAACTATATTTGCTAAGTTGGTAGACCGACTACTTAAGAGTCCACTGGACTGAATACAATTATTTCCTAGACATAACAACAATGTTTAAGCTTAGTGTAAGATTTCCTTATAAAGAAATATTTCCAGCACAAAAAAATAATATAAAAATAATTTTATCATATGTTACTAAGAAGTAACCGCGATTTCGTACTCATATCAGTTACCAACTGTTGGAATTACTGATGACTCATAAACATGTGTACAATCTGGTCTGTATGGAAATAATAAACTAGCAACATAAAACTGTATTTTCAGAAAAACAAACAAACATTTTTCAACAGATTACACCTGCTGGAAGTAGAGTCAGTTGCCATATAGTTATGTGCTTCGAATTAGATTCAAAGTTCAATGAAAGACAACTCTAATACACTAAAAAGACATTCTCCAAGCTCAAGGTGGCCTGCATTAACAATTTTTAAATATGCTTTGCTGGGTATTTCAAGTATGTTCCTTGATTGTCAAAACAAATATTTCAAAATTGCATATTTTTCATCCATTACAATTTTCTCTCTTTTTCTCCAAAATTATATAATGATTCAAAATATTTGGTTTATGTATCAAATTTTGTGGAGATGATAGGAATATAGAAACTGGGAAAATCCTGGAATTTGAGAGCATGCAGTGGCCATTTCAGCAATTTTAGTCAATATCAAAATAAAAATGGGCCATTCTATGTAAAATTAAAAGAAAATTGTTACATGGGGGTTCAATTTCAGTTTTGAGGAGTCATTGGCTCCAGGATTATCCCTGTGATGGCCTCCGTTTCCGAGATATTGTGTTTTTTTGCCCAGTGGCGATCACCTAGATATATGGGTAGCCAACATCTGTGATGACACAAGTTCAACGCTGTCAAAGCAGCCTTATTGGAATATACCTGTGTCATGCATAAAAGGTGGGGTTTTGCTGGCTATTTGGGAAAGGGCCCCTGAGAAGGAAGTTTGAAAATATCATCGGCATTTGGCAAAAATTGGGAAATATCACAAGTGTTCCCACATCATAATACAGGTTTGGGAAAATATCATAAGTTTGTATAAAATAAAACCTGCAATTTTCCCTGCCATCACAACAATCACACTTTTTTTAGCCTTTAATTGCTTAATATACATTCCTCCATTTAAATGGATAGCAATAAATAAACATATCAATTTCAGTGTTTTTGCTTATTCAATTTTAGATTTTCGTTACATATATATAAATGTTTTTTTAAATGCTCCTTCATAGACAGCAGCACTTTGAACGTTGCATATATATAACGACTGGAAACTTGTATAAACATGTTTTTTAATTCAATTGGGGAAAATAAAGACTGAAATTGGGAAAATACAGGGTTATTTTTCAATTGGAATGGGTCCCTGTATCGGATTCTATAAACACCTGGCAAAAACCTTGTATCCAGATAGTCAATTCATAAATTGGATTAAAAATATGAAATATAAGATTTTTCAAAGGGGGTACATTTTGGTCGGGATAAAAAAATCTATCTGGATGTTACATTTTTGTAGCGGTAACGGAAAGTATCCAGGGGGTGGGAAGTGGAAGAGAGGTTGGGTAATGACCATAATATAACATTTTAAATGCCATCCCAAACCTTATTGTTGCTAGTGATTGAACATTATTGTGGCATAATTTCATAGCCCTGGGTATGGGAAATTGGTGAAGTATGGATAGATAGATATTCCCCTGTAATGTCCTGATCAAATTCTGAACTCAATTGGATTGAAAATATTGAAGTAAAATATTATCCTAAGGATAAAACACCTAAAGAAAACGTTGCAGAATGAGTATACAAAAACTGTGACATCGTATATTGGAGAGACTGGAAAGCGATTTGGAAAGATACGGAAAGAAATTCAAATGCCACAAAAAAATTCATGTGATTGACTGGGATAACTTCAAGGTGTTGGACAGAGAGAGCAATTTGTTCAAGCTGCAGCTAAAGGAAGCAATGAGGGGGCTTATAGACTCTCGCACATCTATGACCAAGTATTAAAGAAAACGTAGCTGAATCGCGTCATTTCGTTACATATATAACACCTAATTGTACATACACTTACAGGGTAGCTAAATCGACATTGTTTTGTGGACAACTCGTACATATTTTACACCTTTGTGTACATACGCTTCACTGGTCATTTGTCTGATGAAGGTGACAGAGTGCATACCGTAAAGATTTTTTCTGATTTTTTTTACAGGGGGCAAGTCAACACCAAAGATAATACAATTGATCAGACAAGCCCAGGGTCTTGACCCTGAAGAAGAATCAATACTAAAAAAGTTAACCCCTCATGTTCCTGGTGTGGTAACATTTGCTGACCACAATAAACCTCTGCCATGGACAACAGAGTACAGATCTGTTCTGGTCTTTGCAGACATTTCAGGTAAGTTAATTAGGCCCTGTGTCAAGATGTAGGTGCCCTATAGTGTTCAGCTTTTGTCCAGTTTTGCTGTCCGCACAGTAACTAACGTATTTGTGTTCGGATGTTCACCAAATTTTGTATGAGGCCTCATATCTATGGGACCGTGTATGGGTTTGATAACCAGGGAAATCTGTCATTATTTAGAAGAGTTGTGGGACTTTGAACTCCAAAACTTGTGATTTCATGACTTTCCACACAACTACTTGCAATTACTTAAAGCACCAATCTTCTTGAAATTTAAAATTATGATATGTAGATGTGCAATAGGGGTTTAAATAGATTTTTAAGTCCAGGTTATACTGTTACTAAACCATTGGGTTGTATGGTCAGACACATGGTAGGGCCCTTGCTGATGTGTAAGTGTTCTGGTTTCATGTCAGTTTATATAAAACTGTATGTAAAGTACTTTAAAGGATGACTCGAGTCTGTTTTTTTTATATCACTCACTGACTCAGTCTGAAGGACCAAGGTGAGCTTATGCCTTTGCTGTACCTTGACGTCTGGCATCCGTCTGTCAACAATTTCTTCTTCTGAAATTTTGAAAACACACTTGAAAATTTAGAGGAACATACTGTTATTTTAACATCATGAACAATAATAAGTATATGATATGTAGTTATATAGTGTGCTCATAGATAAAAACTGGTATATCCACAATGGCTAACATTGTAAACAGGGCAGATACTCGCAATTAAAGACCTAGTAGTATGCTGTGATGAAGAGCTACTAAGTTTGTTCAAATGAATGACCTTAACTCATATTCATGATTACAGGGGTCAAATATGTTTTAAACCTTTAAATAACATCTTCAGAATAATCATAAGCCCCTGATTGTTGATTTCTGGCCAGTAGCATGCTTGGATGAAGGAGGCTTCGCTTCCAAGTTTGTTCAAATGTATGACTTTGACTTATATTCAAGGTCACAGAGATCAAATATGGTTATAACCAGAAGGCCTACTTCTGATTTACCAGAAGGCCTAGAAAGTTGATATTTGACCAATTACATGCTTGGATGAAGGGCTACCAAGTTTGTTCAATTGAATGACCTTGACCTACATTCAAGGTCATAGGGGTCAAATATATTCTAAACCTTTAAACAACATCAACTGAATAACCAAAAAGTGTATAAGGTTAAATGTGTATTAGGGCTGCAACGGTTAGGGAAAAAAACACTCGGATAATCGTGTGTGCTTATCAGAACCGGGTTTTCTTGTGCAATGAAATACGGCCACCAATAGCATTTTACTTTAACAAAAATATTATTAGTTAATTCATGAAATGCATAAACAAAGATAACTCAATACTTATGTCTTGTGAATACAGATGTAAAATGTAGCAAATATTAAAGTCGTTATGAATTAGTTACATATTGCTAGCCTCCTGACAGGGAATTTTTCATAGTCTAACTTCACTCTTATGTGTTATGCGAACATATTTCTGCGCATCACTACCGGTCGGAACACTGACGATAGCTAACAGTCAATTATGACTTTCATTGTTCAACAGAATGTCAGTCGATATTATATTTACATTCAAAGTTTATTGTTCACATGCACTCAATAATAAAGCAAGTATACTGATCACAAGTGTTTTCGAGGTCTGTCAATCAGCTGTCAGGAGCGACATTTTTCCTGGGAAGTCAATAAATACTGACCTACATTTTGGGACGGTTTTCAGGTACGTTGATTTGCGCGCACTCGTAACCCAACCGCAACCAGGTACTCGGTTACCCATTCCAGCCCTAATGTTTATAAACCTTTAAATGAACTTATCTCAATAAACTAAAGATCTATGGTGGTGATATTTGGCGAGTTGGATGCTGGAATAAAGGGCTATGAAGTTTGTTTAATGTAGTGACCTTGCTCGACTTTCAAAGTCACAGGGGTCAAATGTGTTTAAATCTTTAAACAGATTCTTTTGAATGACTTGATTAAGTTAAAGTCATGACTACTGATATTTTGCCTGTAGCTTTTTATTTTTTATACCACTTTTAAGGTTAAAAATGTGAGATTGATGATGGGTGAGTGATGCAGGCCCATTGGGCCTCTTGTGGGCATGGAGGATATTAGCTAGGAAGCCTGTGGCTAAACAATTCAGGTACCTTACCAAATGTCAAATTTAATTTCAGGTTTTACTTCTCTTTGCGAACGCTATGCCTCCATGGAAAAGGCTGGCATTGATCAACTGACAAAGAACCTGAACGACTATTTGGGAGCCATGGTTGATCTCATACTGAAAGCTGATGGCGATGTGCTCAAATTTGCTGGTAAATTTTATGATATTTTTTTCAAGTTTTGATGAATGTCTTTTTACATACTATGATGAAATGGTCTACTAGGATCTAGTGCTAAACCAAGGATTAGAAGCATCAATGAAGCATCAGTCTGATTTGATGATATTTTTTTACTCGAATAAGAGCAATTTTAGGTCAGCTGAGACAAAGTCTGTAAACAATTAACATTCTTTACTGTTGTCTTCCATTGTTGTCAACACAAAATCACTGGTTAAAATTGGCCAAAATCTTAACAATCTTCTTCTGACCCAGACATGCTTGGAATCAAATACTCTTCATGGATAGAAAAGTCTTAAGGTGCTTTACGAAATCTATGAATGCCATTGCCCTTTGGTCATCCATCCCCCCAGGGCTAGACAATAATAAGGGTAGTCCACTAGTCGGAGACCAGCGAAATTTCCAGCTGAATTAATAGTGCCTAAGTTGTGGTTTTTATGCAACAAAAGTCATGCTGCCACTGTTGAATGGCATTTTTTCGAAGTACCCATCAACAATTTCTTTAATGACTTCTCTTCTTAACTGCTGATTAGAATTTACCAAATTTGACTGAATTAAAAATTTGCAAATAGAGGGGCTAACCTCCAAGAGGGATGAGGGACAGGGCCAAAATGGGTTAATTTGGCCGTATCTATTTAAGTTATTTCTTCTCTCGAACTAAAAGAGGATATCATTCATAAAGCAGTTCCAACTGTGGCTACAACAGCATCTCCAATAGCGATTTATATGTCAGCTCTGGCAACAGAGCTATTTCAATACATGAGTCAGTCAGTCAGGCAGGCAGGCAGGCAAGCAGGCTTCACTATACAAAACCCTGCTAATCCTTCAAAATCCAGATGTACCAGTTCAGCAGATAATCATGGTTTGGTTATTATGGTATGGGGAGAGTCCCTTTGGCTGTCCACACTTTGGTTTACTGCAAGAAAACTTGCTTAAATATTGTTCAATTGTGATGAAACAAACATACTGTGCTCTGATTGATTAATTTCCAAACTTCATTTTCTGTAAGACAACCTACTTAAATATCATTCAATTGTGATAAATTTTGGTGTGCTTTTATTATTATACTGAATGTCAAAATTAAGTATACACTTTTGAAATAAATATGTTGTTTCCAAACATAATGTTTATTGTAAAAAACAATGTTATATTGGTGAAATCTCATCATTGCCTGGTAAAAAATAAATCCAAAAAACGCAGAAATTTTGCGATGTTAAGTTCAGATATTGGCTTCCATACATTTTATAACTGATCGTGCGATAGGGCTATGACAAGATGGGGCAACAAAATGTCATGTGGCGTGTGTGATAAATTGTACAAGATTTACGATTAAGGGCCTTTGGAAATGCTATTGACGAGTATGACATGAAAACCAACTCCCTGGATTGGAACATCAACTTAAGTTTTCACAAAATATTAAGGTAGCTGCATAACTTGCCACGAGTGAGTAGCTCCAAATTGAACATCTACAGGTGAGCAACTTGTGCATTATTTTTACAAGCAAAGCATGATAATGACATATATACACAAATATACAATCAAGTAAAATGCAATATAAGATAAATATAGCATAAGCCAAAAGGGCAAAACAACAACTTAGTAGGAATGGTTGGTGGGTACACAGGAACAAACATGGGTAACTTCTGTATCCCCGGAAAGGGAAGGGCTGCTTCCAATTAAGGGGACCCTTAATCATGGGGGACAAATACAGATAATCTATGAGTGCATGGTCAGTGTTTGAAGCAACTAATTATTATATAATACTATGTATGCCTACAGCTGAAAATGAGAGAAGAGATGACTCCACATTGTATATAAACTATAATGCAATATTAACATTATAAATGATCACTATAATAATTCAACAAGATTTACAGATTCAGAAACAGCAGCGCGATTCATTGCTTTCTTTTCCTGGTGTTAAGGCTGCACCATATACATATTTCAGTGACTGTCTGAAACATTCCCTTAGTTTGGTTGGCCGTCCAATCATTGTGTCACAACTAAAAGTCTCTGTATGAGTGTTATTTGTGTATTACAAGAACATACTAATGTACTTCTGTTTTAAACTATCATCTAATAATTTATTTTGCATTCATTACTTTAGAATCTCACCAGCTATTTTTCTTTTGTTCAACGTTAATGTTTTGCTAAACATGAACATCTGCTATTTTGTGTTCAACATGAAACAATTTCCATTGTAACTTCTGCAGATTTGTGTTCCTCTTCATGTGTTTTATTCTGTGGAGGAGTACTCTTGCACATTGGATCGAGAAGCTCTAAGACTGAAGATAGTTAAAATATTATTGTCATCGAAAGTGTTTGGCTCCATCAATGCTTGTTCATTTTATCTATATGTCATCAGAAACATAACAGTAAAATACCTGCCCTCTCCCACTGACTTTTCAGATTGGAGGGATTTCTGTTTAGCTAATTTGAGAGGCCCCAGGTTCATTCCTTAGCTGAAACATATTGACCACTGTTACATGTAGTTGACCTTTGTTCAGTACTTGTAGTAAGCTGACACGTAAAGGTTATTGCATGGTTTTTGAGTAAAAAGGGATTTATTACACCCGAGCGAAGCGAGGGTGTAATAAGTCCCGAGTGACGAGAAATCATGCAATAACTGGCTTACTGCATGCTTCCCAACTCGAACAAAACAGAAAAATTGAGTAAAAAATGTTCACCTGGACAATCTTTTTACCTACCCTACACTGCAGATAATTTACATGTACCTGTGTGAGTGAGTACTAATCAGAGCCAGGTAAGTTTGTCTTTATTCTCAATAGCCCAGTCTGAGTGTATCCTTCATAATGGATACAAGTGTTTTTGGATTACTATCCACCTCCAGTGTCAGGGAAGGTAAGGAGTGTCTGTTCAACAATTAGAACAAAATACGGGAAACAACGTTGAATTTCTAACTACATTTTCAGTTTAATTTTGAAGATGTGGCAAAGGTACGGGATATTGAAACCATTTTCATACATAAAATGTAAGGGTTTATCAATCCCTAAGGAATTCCATTTCTTTCAATGAATGGTATATTTGAATGTACAATTTTGTATAAAGAAACAGCTCCTAAAGTTTATAAACTTTTCCAGGAAATGCTTATCCTGTCACGTGATAAGGAAATCAATAACGCTGCCAACTCAGTCGTTTTGTTTGTTTGTTTTTCAATCATGAAATTACCATTTTTAACTTTATTTTTGTTATTTTTCATATTTTAAATGTGTCAATTAAGTTTATCCTTTCCACTGTATTGACTTCATCGTTACCTTCTTATTGATTATCTCCCCTTTCTTACAGCATTTGTGACCACAGTCCACTGGGCACACCCCTTTTCATGGTCATGTAATCATGATTGGCCATGAAAGGGGATTATGTGTGCAGTGGACTGTGGTAGCAAGTGATTTATTGCCCACAGTTTTCCATTGTGAGAGGTGGGAAGTATGCAGTAAGTGACTTTTTCATTAAACAAGAATCGTAGTCACTGAAGTCACATCGTTTTGTATCAGGTATTTTGGAAATGCTGTGTAAATAAATTGAATCAGTACTATTTGACTTATGTATTCTACACTAAAAAGTACTTAAAAGGTATAACATTTTAAAATATCTGATCACAGCTTTCAACGAAAGTTGTCTCAATAATTACCCTTATGCCTGAATTAGGCCAAAAAAAATATATAGTCTGTTTAGGGTTGCATGGGCAAAAAAACTAGGGTAGGTAGGTCAGATTTTTTTTTGTTTTGTATATTTTTGGTCATGTGATTATGACCCTACTATTGTATGTAAAACAAAGAATTACATAAACAAGGTTCATTTGGAGGCAAATTGTGCTCCATATGATGACATTTAGCGCCAACATGGAGCTGGAAGCCATTTTGAAAGGCAATGAACCTTCTAAAATTCGAAAATCAGCGGGTTTTTAAAGAAAAAAGAATTTTCATCAAAAAGTTTTGGGTCGGGGTAAAAAGCTAGGGTCGGTCGGGAACCCTAAACAGACACCTTTTTTTTTTGGCCTTAGATTCTGTACCCTTTTTTGTTAGGTGATGCCATTTTGTGTCTCTGGAGAGTTAATACACCAAAGGACCTATTGAGTGTGGTAGAAAAGGTCATCAGGTGCTGTCTGAACATACAGAAAAATTGTGGAGAATGGAAAACTGACATTGGAGTTATCCTTACTGTCAAACTAGGTTTGTTCCTATTCTCTGTTGAATTGATAACATTTGCTGACATGATCTGTCTCGTATCATCTGTTTATGTTTATACTCCTGCTTCAACGAAGTCGGGGGTATACTTCATCTGTCATTGTGTTTGTCCGTAAGTCGGGGGTATAGTATTCACTTCATCTGTCGTTGTGTTTGTCCGTAAGTCGGGGGTATAGTATTCTCTTCATCTATCGATGTGTTTGTCTGTAAGTCGGGGGTATAGTATTCAATTCATCTGTCGATGTGTTTGTCCGTAAGTCGGGGGGATAGTATTCACTTCATCTGTCGATGTGTTTGTCCGCAAGTCCGGGGTATAGTATTCACTTCATCTGTCAATGTGTTTGTCCGTAAGTCCGGGGGATAGTATTCACTTCATCTGTCGATGTGTTTGTTCGTAAGTCCGGGGTATAGTATTCACTTCATCTATCAATGTGTTTGTCCGTAAGTCGGGGGTATAGTATTCACTTCTTCTGTAGTTGTGTTTGTCCGTAAGTCGGGGGTATAGTATTCACTTCTTCTGTAGTTGTGTTTGTCCGTAAGTCGGGGGTATAGTATTCTCTTCATCTATCGATGTGTTTGTCCGTAAGTCCGGGGTATAGTATTCACTTCATCTATCAATGTGTTTGTCCGTAAGTCGGGGGTATAGTATTCACTTCATCTGTCTATGTGTTTGTCCGTAAGTCGGGGGTATAGTATTCTCTTCATCTGTCGATGTGTTTGTCCGTAAGTCCGGGGTATAGTATTCAATTCATCTGTCGATGTGTTTGTCCGTAAGTCGGGGGTATGGTATTCACTTCATCTGTCGATGTGTTTGTCCGCAAGTCCGGGGTATAGTATTCACTTCATCTGTCGATGTGTTTGTCCGCAAGTCCGGGGTATAGTATTCACTTCATCTGTCGATGTGTTTATCCGTAAGTCGGGGGTATAGTATTCACTTCTTCTGTCGTTGTGTTTGTCCGTAAGTCGGGGGTATAGTATTCACTTAATCTATCGATGTGTTTGTCCGTAAGTCCGGGGTATAGTATTCCCTTCATCTGTCGATGTGTTTGTCCGTAAGTCGGGGGGATAGTATTCACTTCATCTATCGATGTGTTTGTCCGTAAGTCCGGGGTATAGTATTCACTTCATCTGTCGATGTGTTTGTCTGTGTGTCCATATGTGCTGACTGGTTTCTGGAGCATATCTCAGTCCCTGTTTAAAACTTTTCATCAGACTTTGTAGGTAAATTATGGGATACCAAGTCACTGTGACCTCAGTTTGATAACAAATTTGATTTGTGCATATTTATGCATAATTGATGAATCTATAAACTTCTGATGGGTTAACTGGTTTTCTCACAAAAACATCTCTTTGAAAATTTAGATTTCTTCCAACTTAAGTAATATAATATGCTGTCAAAACCCCCAGCCTTTGCTCTACTTAGAATTTTCTATTACTCTTTACAGGTGTGTCAATGGGAAACACAAGAGTGACATTTCTGGGGAATGACACTTTCCGTATGTATGTAGAGAGGGGACAGCCTGTGACAGATGTCAACCTAGCTGAGAGCTTTTGTAAATCTGGATACATTGTCCTTTCCCCACTCACATGGGAAATCTGCAGGAAACCTCGGTTTACATTTGAAGTACTAGAAGATGGTCAGCATGTCCGGGTAAAACTTATAATCATTGACATAAGGTTATTGTTACAGGGGAAAACATAAACGTTTGTATACCTTGAAAGCCTGGGAGTTATTACATACCTCCTATCTTCCTATCATGATACTTCTAGTTTTCAGGCCATGCAATACAAGGTCCTCTATTTTACACTGTAAAAAAGCAAGATGAAAAATCTTTCTCTTTCTATATAATGAAGGGATTTATACCAAATATAGTCTGGGGCATCCTGGGGGTAAATATACTCAATTGTGTTTAAACTGAGGCTGTGACCCCCTGTGGGGCAGAAAGGTGGGGCCTAATAGGGGAAATAGAGGACAAAATTGAAAATCCTTCTCCTTTTGTACCAATGAAGGAATTTTGACCAAACTTATTCTAGAGCATCTTTTCGCAAAGGAGCTTCAATTTTGTTTAAACGGGGGATGTGTCCCTCTTGAGACAGAGGGGCGGGGCTCAATAGGGGAAAAGGGGGAAATATTAAAGGATTTTAACCAAAATTGTTCTAGAGAATCTTTTGGCAAGCAGGATTCAATTTTGTCTAAACAGAATATGTGTCTTTCTTGCGGACAGAGGGATGAGGCCTAATAGGTGAAATAACTCAATCATTTAATAGCTTTCTCCTTCTGTATGGAAAGGAAGGAAATTATCGCCAAATTTATCATCTGTTGGCAAAAAGGACTAAATTTTGTATAAATGGAGGGTGTGGTTACTTTGGGGTAGAGGTCGGGGCCAAATAGGTGAAATAGAGCTTACTTTTTAAAGGCCTTCTCTTACAAAAAAAGGAAGGATTTTTAACAAAATTTCATCTATAATCAGTGTGCCCCGGGGGTCAGAGGGGTGTTGACCATTAAGGGAAATAGAGGTAAGTCACTGAAATCCTTCACCTTCCATATGAATTGTTATACTTATTAAACCAAACCCATCAAACAAGATGGCTGCCATGGTTTCTGATTGGCTGAGATCTTCTTGATCAAAAGTGTTGTTCTCTTGATGACAACTAGTATTTGTCAGATTACAATCAATCATAGCTCATTATTACCATAACTTCAAAATACAAAATGATTTCTGTGGCTTCTGCTCAGTATATATGGGGGATATATTTGGTCAAACCCATAAAACGGCCCTTGCTGACCTGTCAGTATTCTAGTTACCATAGTAAGCAAACCCTTTTTTGGCTAAAACACATCATTTGTTTTCAACTCATAAAATCAACAAATTAAAGTTAATGAATTAATAAAGTGTTATATGATGAGTTATGTTTTGCAGAAAATACATGTATATCGTAGGTATTTAATAAAAGCAACAGCACACATGTGTTTATCTGCATGTCAGGTGGCACTTGTTTATTATGCGAATGGATATATTTCACTCAATCTAATATATATCCATATGATGTGCAATGCAATCATGCCATGTAAGACATTAAATGAACAAGTGAGGTTTGGCCTATATAGCTTTCAAGTTATTATTGCCTCTGTCTTGTGTGGAAAAACTTTCGTTTCACACGATATGGGTTCAATAATTGTACATAGAACGTTTTCTACGAATGTATGTGATTTACAAAGACATTGGTATCATTTTATAAAAAATCTTTTGACTAATCATTGTATTACTATTTCTTGATTTTTAGGTGACGTGAGTCTCAAGTGACCTATTGCGATCGCCTTTTGTTCGCCGTCTCCCATTGTCCGTCCGTAAACAATTTACATTTTCGACTTCTTCTCCAAAACCCCCGAACCAATTTCAATGAAATTTTGCAGAAACCTTTCATGGCCAAAGGTCAACCACAATTGTGAAGTGTATGGTCCCCAGCCCCCAGGGGCCTGAGGGGCAGGGCCAAAAAGGGTCAAATTGACTAAAATTTCAAAAATCTTCTTCTCAAGATCCAGATATGGTAGAATCGAATACTCTTCATAGATGGAAGGGTCTTAAGGTGCTTTACCAAAATTGTGAATTTCATGACCCTGTGGTCTCACGTTTCCCCCTGGGGAGGGGGTACACTTTACTATAGTTTAAATGTGAACTATATGGTCCCAGCCCCCAGGGGTCTGAGTGGCGGGGTCAAAATACTCAAATACTCTTCATAGATGGAAGGGTCTTAAGGTGCTTTACCAAAATTCAGCTGACTGACAGAACCACTATTTATACATAATATATATACTACCCAGATCTTTCACACTACTTTTGCATTACAGTAGTTCAGGTTACCTTTGTTACAAAAGGATTTCTTTTTCATTTGGCAACATAGATAACATCAGTTTTTACATAACTCATGTGACCGTTAAGGCCCATGGGCCTCTTGTTAACTGTTGTTCTTTTCAAACAGAAAGAAAAACAAATTGGGCTGAAAGATAAAGGCTATATATATATAATGCATTTGAATTTTTTCTGAGATAATGATGTCATTGTTAATTTTATAGTCCAATTCTCTGATATTAAGTAATCAAGATTATTTAATGTGTGACAATATTATTACTGAAACAGGTGCTGTCCATGAAGGATGATGTCCAGCCAGTGACACCAACCATAGAGGTTACTGCTGATGGGGAGGAGGAAGATGATAACGAGGCTGCTAACACACCAACAAACTATCTCACCAAATTCAAGGGTTTGTAAACATCATCAGGACAACCTAAATTTTAGCCTTTTGCTTAAAGGTAACATTTTCTTGAAGCACAATTCTTTTGAAGTAGCCATAGAGTAGTTAACAATCATATTATATTATTAATTATTGCAAGAATTTGATAAAAAAGATGCTTTCAGTTCATTTAAAAAAAAAAAAAAAGATAACAAAAAAGGAAATACTTCAAAACAAGCCATTGATGGTTTACTGTCTAAATGCCTCCGAAAATAAAACTGCCTTGAAAATAAGCCAACTTCCAAGATAAGCCTGGGATTCCATACTGAAAATGAAAACAAGTCACGGCTAATGTGTAGTTCATATTGGTGCTTCAAGAAATTAAACGAAATCTAAAATATTCCAATCAACTTTGTTGTATATGGATAGCTGTTTCTATTTTGAAGAATATATCTTTTTTTTTTTTAACTTTTAGCAAGAAGTCTCTCGATAGGATCTTCTGCCAATGTAAAATTCATGGCGAAACGTTTAAAGACTAAACTGTCATCCTCAGCAGTAAGACCTTCACCTTCTAATACATCTGATGTTGGTACCACAATTGCCGATTCATCTTTATTGTCCATCAACCCCACTAGCTCCCTGAGCGAGAGCACAATGACCAGTTCCCCACCATTGGACTCCATCACTACTCCAGAATCCATTGAGAATAGATCAACTCCGACCCTTGACCCCTCAATTTTACCAGTACACCCAACAAGGACTGTGGAACCTGTTGACATGATTGACTCCCAGACACTCCCATCTATACCCACCTCTCCCTCATCACCTGTCAAAAAAGGATTGGCAGGTGGAGGACTTGCAAAATGTAAGACACTTTTAAGTAAGCCAAGATAAAATGTATCATAGTGATCACTTTTTGTCCGTCTTACATCCTCTATCCTGAGTTTCACATTTTTGGACTTCTCAAAATCCACTGAACCAGTTTCAATAAGAATTTGTTTAAACGAATGTATATTGAATTCAAGGGGCAAGGGATTAGAGGCATTAAGGTTCATTTCCAGTCTAATCATGGATTTAGAATTAGTTAATACATTTGTAATCTGGGATAAATGAAGGATGCAAATATGAGGAAATTTCAAATTCATTCAACAACTTGTATAGAACATATGGCATAACAAAGAAAGGTATAAACCCACATTTTTCACAATAAAATGCATGACTATTGTCTATTGTGTGCTATATATGTTGATGATTGGCCATTTTGAAGCAAATTACCAAAATACTGTTCAATGTTTGAAAGCCTCTGCATGCACCAGCTAAAAATTATATGTGGCATTCTTAAAACATTGTCATACCAGTGGTCATTCGTAGAAAGGAATTTTTGGTTGTCACATACAAATGAGGCTTTCATTTCTGCTTGCTAACTGTCTAAAACAGAATATTTTTGCTATTTCTGCATAGCAAGGCAATTTTGTTGGTGGAGCATCTATGCATGGGCAATTTAAAAATCTGCACCAGGAGCAATAGCCCTAATTAACCAATAAGAATTTTGTAAATAAATCTAAAGGTGTTTTTTTTTTTATCATAATGCCCCAAGTCCTTTATCAGAATAATGTCTGAATAACCCTAAGGCCTATATGGAAAGATTTTGTCAGAAGCCTGCTGAGATAAACGGCACTAAATTTTGTTCAAATAAATGTCCCTCGAATCTCATTCAAGATTACTGGGGTTAACAAAAAAAATAAACTCCATTTTGCTAACAGCATGCTGGGATAAACAGCACTAAATTTTGTTCAAATGAATTATCTTGAACCACTTTCAAGGTCACAGGGATAACAATTGTTGACTTCCTCTGACTAACTAAGACTCCCAGGGTCACAGGGATAACAATTGTTGACTTCCTCTGACTAATTAGGACTCCTAGGGTCCCAGGGATAACAATTATTGACCTCCTCTGACTAACTAAGGCTCCTAGGGTCACAGGGATTACAATTGTTGACTTCTTCTGACTAACTAAGACTCCTAGGTTCACAGGGATAACAATTATTGACCTCCTCTGACTAACTAAGGCTCCTAGGGTCACAGGGATTACAATTGTTGACTTCTTCTGCCTAACTAAGACTCCTAGGGTCACAGGGATAACAACTATTGACCTCCTCTGACTAACTAAGACTCCTAGGTTCACAGGGATAACAATTATTGACCTCCTCTGACTAACTAAGGCTCCTAGGGTCACAGGGATTACAATTGTTGACTTCTTCTGACTAACTAAGACTCCTAGGTTCACAGGGATAACAATTATTGACCTCCTCTGACTAACTAAGACTACTAGGGTCACAGGGATTACAATTGTTGACTTCTTCTGCCTAACTAAGACTCCTAGGGTCACAGGGATAACAGTTATTGACCTCCTCTGACTAACTAAGACTCCTAAGGCCACAGGGATAACAATTGTTGACTTCCTCTGACTAATTAGGACTCCTAGGGTCCCAGGGATAACAATTATTGACCTCCTCTGACTAACTAAGGCTCCTAGGGTCACAGGGATTACAATTGTTGACTTCTTCTGACTAACTAAGACTCCTAGGTTCACAGGGATAACAATTATTGACCTCCTCTGACTAACTAAGACTCCCAGGGTCACAGGGATAACAATTGTTGACTTCCTCTGCCTAACTAAGACTCCTAGGGTCACAGGGATAACAGTTATTGACCTCCTCTGACTAACTAAGACTCCTAAGGCCACAGGGATAACAATTGTTGACTTCCTCTGACTAATTAGGACTCCTAGGGTCCCAGGGATAACAATTATTGACCTCCTCTGACTAACTAAGGCTCCTAGGGTCACAGGGATTACAATTGTTGACTTCTTCTGCCTAACTAAGACTCCTAGGGTCACAGGGATAACAGTTATTGACCTCCTCTGACTAACTAAGACTCCTAGTGTCACAGGGATAACAATTGTTGACCTCCTCTGACTAACTAAGACTCCTAGGGCCACAGGGATAACAATTATTGACCTCCTCTGACTAACTAAGACTCCTAGTGTCACAGGGATAACAATTGTTGACTTCCTCTGACTAACTTAGACTCCTTGGGTCACAGGGATAACAATTGTTGACTTCCTCTGCCTAACTAAGACTCCTAGGGTCACAGGGATAACAATGGTTGACCTCCTCTGACTAACTAAGACTCCTAGGGCCACAGGGATAACAATTATTGACCTCCTCTGACTAACTAAGGCTCCTAGGGTCACAGGGATTACAATTGTTGACTTCTTCTGCCTAACTAAGACTCCTAGGGTCACAGGGATAACAGTTATTGACCTCCTCTGACTAACTAAGACTCCTAGAGTCACAGGGATAACAATTGTTGACTTCCTCTGACTAACTTAGACTCCTTGGGTCACAGGGATAACAATTGTTGACTTCCTCTGACTAACTAAGACTCCTAGGGTCACAGGGATTACAATTGTTGACTTCTTCTGACTAACTAAGACTCCTAGGGTCACAGGGATAACAATTATTGACCTCCTCTGACTAACTAAGACTCCTAGGGTCACAGGTATAACAATTATTGACCTCCTCTGACTAACTAAGACTCCTAAGGTCACAGGGATAACAATTGTTGACTTCCTCTGACTAACTAAGACTCCTTGGGTCACAGGGATAACAATTGTTGTCATCCTCTGACTAACGAAGACTCCTAGGGTCACAGGGATAACAATTACTGACCTCCTCTGACTAACTAAGACTCCTTGGGTCACAGGGATAACAATTGTAGACCTCCTCTGACTAACTAAGACTCCTAGGGGCACAGGGATAACAATTGTTGACCTCCTCTGACTAGCTAAGACTCCTAGGGTCACAGGGATAACAATTGGCGACTTCCTCTGACTAACTAAGACTCCTTGGGTCACAGGGATAACAATTGTAGACCTCCTCTGACTAACTAAGACTCCTAGGGTCACAGGGATAACAATTGGTGACTTCCTCTGACTAACTAAGACTCCTAGGGTCACAGGGATAACCATCTGAATTTGTAGCTCACCTTAAGGAACTGAGCTATTGGGACCCGCTTTCAGCTGCTGTCCGCTGTTTGTAATGTTTTCTTTAACCCAATTTTCAGCCACCACAGGAAAGATTTCAATCAAATTTTGTAGGAATCAGATTTGCAAAGGATAAGGGGCTGGCCTTTTTTAGGGGCCATAAAGGGGCAAAAAAGGGGTAAAATTTGGGCATCTAAAAACGTCTTCAAACAACTTGACACTTTCGGGCACTCGTACTATTAAATTAAAATCTGTGTATGAATGGGGCCACCATGGGCATTCTGCATCACTGGTGCTACAATTGCATCTTAAAACACTGAAACTTCCTTTTCTAAAAGTTATTGAAAATCTCACTGAGTAACAACATTTGACCAGACACTAGCATGTATGGAGTGCTACAAATGATGTAAAAAGAAACTGCACTGAACCATATACAAAGTCATAAGGGTCAAATTTGTTAAAACACTTTTCTAAAAAATAGATAGACTTACGCATGGTCATGAATTTGGCCAGTTACTTGCTTGCATTGAGTGCTACAAATATTCTGACATGGATTGCTGCTACGTTTGAGAAATGAAATGAATTTGACCTATATTCAAATTTATGAACAAAAGACTTGAAGGCAGATTGAGATTTATAGCAAATAATAATATTTATTTCTGAAACATTCTACCTAAATATGGGCTAAGGGGATATAACAGCTGTGATACTACTAAAAATAACTTTCATGTATATACCCGGCCAGCTGTATTATAGCTGTTGACCGGGCAATGTATGAAAGAAGCATACTTAATGGCATGAAGTGCTACAAAGTTTGCAGTAAGAAATGGCCTTGACCTATATTCAAGGTCAAAGGGGTCAAATTTGTAAAAACTGCTAAATAACTTCATCTGAAGAATGGAAGACCTACAGTAATATACAATGATAATATACAACATTTATAAGCACCCCATATAATTGTAAAATTACTCTAAAGCGCCCGAAGTCGTCGCACGTATGGAATATCAGAGAAAGTGTTTTTCTCCTGCCCACACAACTCCAACAAGTATAAAATGGTCTCGGCAGGATATTGCGGTATCTGTGATGTAGCATTCAAGTGAGGTGGCACTATAAAAAATGCTGTTGGAAGCAGGGTCCCACTACAAACAGAACACAATACAACTCCAGCACACATGCAGGCATACACACATAGGGAGATATTAGCCAGGTGGCATATGACTAGTCGTTAGCGCCTGATCAGGCAGCTCCTGCGAATGCGAATTCCTCAAAAATTGTATATCCTAATTGTATTAATTGTATATCTATGTACTGTAAAGCGCTATAGAGTGGCTTATTCTAGCTAGATAGGGCGCAATATAAAATGTTGTATATTATTATTTATTATTAAAGGGGCTTTGAGTGATACTATTTGTCCTTTAGCTTAAACTTGTGGAGTGCAATTAAGTGTGAAATCTGTATTAATGACTTTAACCAACTTTAAAGGTCAGGTCACAAAAGGTAAAATATTACTATCTACTAGCAAAGATCCAAGATGTTTTGTGTAATGATATCAAGTGGACCCATTGAGGTGAGTGATACAGGCCCATTGCATCTCTTATTTATTTTCAGTGAGAAAGCATTTAACTTAGGTTTGAAAAAAATCCTTGTGTTGCCACTTAAATTGAACCAAATTTAAGGCCCTAACAAAAAAAAGATAAAATAGTTTGAACAAAAATAATATTCTATCAAGGATCACAAGACAAATTGTGATGTGGTCATCATCATCCTCACCTGGTATTGACGAAGGGCTAAGCCTGAAAGCTTGGAAAAAGAGTGACTTTTTAGTTTGTTAGTATTATTGCGTTCTCTCTATGTTTATAGACAATTAGTGATGGTTACCAGCTATATATGTTATGTACACATGTAAGTTGGTCACTCCCTAACACCATTTTTTGGCAAATCGACATTTAGAAAGCCACAGTTGGTTTATGTTTTCATACCTAACATGGCCTGAAGGTGCTGTGAATGAAGAGATGAGAGATGAATACACTCGTGCTACCAGGATTTGCTCAAGGGTCTCATCCTACTCCTTGGTACTTACTCCCTGGTCCCTAGGTTATATCATGGAATCGACAGATGAAATCTTCACCCAACAACCATATAAACACTCATGTCCTTTTTGTATTACCCTCCCCTAAGATTTTGTTCTTATTCCAAATGATTAGTATTTACTTAAGTTGGGAATCGAAGATATTTTCAATGTTTGTTTGCTGGCTATATAGCCATATAGCCAGTACTCAAATATCCTAAAGTTTACTGTTCTATGTAAATAAGATTATCATTGTCTGATAAAAATGTCTTTTCATAAGTGATGAAAAGTTAATTATTTTTATGATTTTTTTCAGTACGCAATGTGGCTATACAAGTTGCACAATTAAAGCTGGACCAGTCTCTGAGGCTATATGTGTTGTCACCTGTATTAAAAAAGGTAAGAGAGTATTTTGAAAATGAAAGTCTGCACACTTGTCTTGAAGCTATTTCCATTTTGAACTAATTTCTACCATCAACTTTTCCTTAAAACAACTTCTTTTGAAGTATGGAAAGGCCTAGAATCATGAGAATTGCATGGTACCTTCCTCAAAAGCTTCAAACGACCTCTTTTGAAGATCCATAAGACATTGAGTCTTGATAATTGGCTAGTAGCGTTCTGAGATGGAGCTTGACAAAGCCAGCAAATGAACATGACCTTGACCTACTTTAACAATCACAGGGGTCAAATATGTTTAAAAAAGTTCAAATAACTCCTTCTGGAGAAGCCTAGAGTCATGATATTAAGCTGTAAGCTTCCTTGGATGAAGCCTGACAAAGTGTTCAAATGAAAATGACAGCAACCTATTTTCACGGCCACATGAGTCGGCTATAATGTCCAAAAGTTCTAGGCCATGATCGAGTCATAATATGTGGCTGGTATCTTCCTGGGATGAATTCTGACAAAGTTTGCAAATAAACATGACTTTGACCTTCTTTCCAGGTCATAGCATTCAATAAGTCAAAACCTTCACACAAATTTTTCTGAAATACGGTTTGCTTAGAGTCGGGATATGACATGTGACAACTATCAGTAGATCAATGATGTTGTCTGCCGATGCATTCCGTTTGTTTTCTGGAGTGTCTTTCTCTCTGATGATGTCACCTCTTGCACTGATGTGTTGGTGAACAGGAAGATCATATGGTGGAAGTTGAAATTGTCCTCTCCTTCGATAATGACATTTTCTCACTCAGATGTTTGGAATTCAGGACATGATGTTATTCCTACCTATGATGACCATATATCTGCAAGGGTTCATGACAGATTGTAACCCATCGATCAGGTGTAGTACACTATAGTATGCCACAGGTAACCCGGTTTGTTGAGTTTTGGTATGCAATATAATCTAGGCATGTTTTCTGATGTCACATATAGAAACTTGTATTACTGATCTGTTATGCATGAGTCATCTCTATTTTTAGGTCACCTGAGACAAAGTCTTAAGTGACCTATTGCGATCGCCTTTTGTCCATCGTCGTCCGTCGTGCATCCGTAAACAATTTACATTTTTGACTTCTTCTCCAAAACCCCTGAACCAATTTCAATGAAATTTTGCAGGGACCTTCCATGGACGAAGGTCAACAAAAAGAGTTGCCGGTTTAGTCCTAAGCCCCCAGGGGCCTGAGGGGCGGGGCCAAAAAGGGTCAAATTGACTAAAATTTCAAAAATCTTCTTCTCAAAAACCCCTGAACCAATTTCAATGAAATTTTGCAGGGACCTTCCATGGACAAAGGTCAACAAAAATAGT
>NW_018404696.1:56480-88635 GCF_002113885.1 Mizuhopecten yessoensis
AATATTACATGTTAATAACTTGATTGGAATTATAACCTTGAATTGACAGTTTGATACTTTGAAAATTTTGAGCCAGCCCTACCCCCAAGGGCTGTAGGGTGGGGCTCAAAGGAGTCAGTGTGCTAAAATTTCTTCATTTTCCTTGTTAAGAATCAGAGGTGCTAGTTTCAAATCCTTTTTAGTCTGAAATCTGTATGCTAGATATTGAGTAAGGTGGTTTTATTGTTTTTTGTCACTTTGAATAATATTTCTGTTCATGTTAAAAACAAAATCAACTCTCTGTATAAATATATCAGGTGACCGTTAAGGCCAATGGGCCTCTTGTTAGTTAATAGTTCTATCATCTTCTTCTTATCGTCAAAAATGTTGCCGGGACATTCAATTTTGATGAAAGTTACTGTGCATGTATATTATATTAAGGCTGAGGACTCATTCGAAGTTGAGCAAAATGCATGTGCAATTAATTAGCATACTGTGCTGTGAAACTTATGCTATTACTTAATCAAACAAAGACTAAAGTCTACTTGTTTCACCCAACTGTTCCTTTCACCATGAGCTCTCCTTCATCATTCGTCAGCCATATTGTTATTTTTGAATTGGGGGGTCACCTATGCTTAGACAAGTTACAGAGGATCGTGGGAATTCCTTATCTGTGGTGCGCTTCATGCGATATTCTGGTGCGATGAAATGTGTGCCAGTACATCACCAGAATGTCACCGCTAGCAGCGATATTCTGTGCTCTTCTGTCAGCATGTTCTTAGCCAACTGATTTGTGCTCCTGTGATATTGCTGCAAACATTCTATTTCTGTGAGGCCAAAGGGAGACAACTCATGTGAAAATCAATTTGTGAAAGGTAATAAGGGATATAGGAAATAGATATATTGTTTGACCTTAGGTTGGTCAAGTACTGATGTTGTCTCCTTTAACCACATTCCAGAAATAGTTCTCAACTTGTCAGATTGGCATGGGGTGGGCGTATATTCTTCCATCCTTCTGTACTCTTGTTATATGTCTTTAACATTGGTGCTTGCTTTCCCATTCTTTAAAATGGTTATTACCTGCGACCATATCTGCTCTGCTTCATGGTAAGGGAGTTTTGAAGGGCTGATTGAGAGACTGTGATGATTTACTCAAATGACACTTATACAGGTACACATCAGAAATGTTGAGCCCCTCAGCTACCTGAAGGGCAAGTAAGCTTATGATGTGGCCTTGCATCCGTTGCGTCCTTCCGCCAACTTTTCTTGACAGGCAGCAGAGGGGTTTGGCCCAATAGAGAAATTGATGTAAATCTTATCTCCTTTAGTACGATTGGAGGGATTTTAACCAAATTTTGTGAAAAGTATCCTTTGGCAGAGGGGGCTAAATTTTGTATAGGTAAATGGAAGGTGTGGCCCTCATTGGGGCAGAGGGGCAGGCCCAATAAGGTTTGAACATATCTCAGAATTCAAAAGCCTTATCTTTTTTTTAAATTTGACATGTTGATTGACTATGATATGTAGACGAACAATAGGGGTTTAAAAAAGTCTCTCAGATCAAGGTCACTGTTACTAAAAATAGACCATGGTGGCAGGTTAACAGTCCTTGTCACGGAATTCAAAAGACAGACCTTTTTTTCTATTTTACATGGTGATACAATGTGATAGGTTGATGTGCAAATAGAGGTTTAAATAGTTTTTAAGGTCAAGGTACTGTTACTTAATTTACTAAAATATAGACCATGAGGGAAAGGGAGGGGGGGGGGGGGGGGGCCTNGGGGGGGGGGGGGGGGAGCCTTGCTGACCTGTCAGTGTTCTAGTTAAACTTCTCAAGCCATGTGATGATATTTGGTATGAAGAATAACTCTTAAACAAATGAATTTGTAGCTAGATGACAACCAGCCCCTGGAATATCTGTCTGAGATGAGGAAGGTGTCAATTGTCTTCATGAACTTAATTCTGAACAAAGATTTTGATGCAACCAGTCTGCTACAACGGGTGTTTGATACTGTGTACCTGCAGTCCAGCATCATGCATGGTAACACTAACATTTTTCATTTTTAAATGCAAATATTTTTGTATATCATGTGTTAAGTTAACTTAAATGAAATATGTAAGGTTGAGAATGTAAAAGCTGACACAATAATGAGGTAGTGTATTACTACAGATGAATCTTATACAGCAATTGTGGAGATAGTATGAATGGTTAATGGCACCATTAACATCCCTCTGAGATCTCTTGTTTCATTGATTAATCTTTGTTTCTGGTAATCAAAGCATTCTGTTCTTTCTTCAGGTTGTCTTAACAAAGTTTTCCTCTTTGATAAGGTAAGTTTAATCTGCTCTTTTTAATGAAAACTAGTTTTGTTTTCAGCCGTGATATATATCGTATTGGTTTCCATAGCAGTGTGAAATAATAAAAGTCACACTATTCAGTGTGTATTCACTACACTGGTTACAATAGACTTATATAGGTTCCTGACAGCTGTATTCAACCAAATCTCATGAAGCTGACATCAATATCTGGAGCACGATGAAATGTTCTGTCGTATGTTCTAGGTCATTGTCACAGCTTTATATGTTGTGTTGATGGGAAAATTGCACATTTGGCTTTTTCACAAGTTCCTGACTAAAACTTTCAACCAAATTTCATTTAACTTTGCATAAAGATTTCTGACATTATATAAAGGAGACAGGCCAAAAGCTGTCCATTCTGTGAGAGAATGGATTGATCAAGGCTGAGCTAAGTGGATTCTCTCACAGAATGGACAGTTTGAGACATTTCTCCTACTTAAAACACAGTACCCCTTTGTATTAATAGTGGACACCTAAGGTAATGAAGTTTACAATGATTAGGCTTTTGTTTGTATGCAGCATGAGCTATGGTAAGTCATGCATGAATGCTTATTATCAACTTTTTGAACAGGTACAGGTAGAGTTACCATATTTGGAAACTCAAATGATTTTCATGTCCAAATACTGATATAGTGAATCCTGGTTAAATTTACCAGTCAGTCCATTTCAAGCAGGAACATGTAATTCCCAGACAATGTCACTGACAACATCGTTTTGAAAGAGTTTTAATGTGAAGACATGTTGATTAACACAACACATCGAACAGAGAACAAAAAGTGAAAGTTTACTAAAACGTGCCAGACTGCATGCTTCATATTAAAAATAGCAAAATTCCTTAAAACAATTAAATGTCAAGGCAGTGAAAATCAGAAATGATCCTCCAGGAAATAGCCACTATTTGCGAAACACTAGGAAATATCTATCGGATTTATTCTACCTCGAAGTATGGATCATTGTGTGTGAAGTTCTGTTGGATTATTTCTGAATCAAGATTTTTGTTTTTCTATTCCATCAATCTTCATATTCATAAATTACACATTATTTAAAAATCAATATAACCAGACACTATATTTACAGCACTACTTTACAGAAAATAACACTTTTAAATAAAATGTTAGAGAGAGAAAAAAGTTGACTCACATCAAGAAATTAGCAAATTGTAGAAGTTTGATGACCTCGTGTTGAAGGGTTGCACGTTTTTGGTGATCTTTGGACTTCCTGGCTACAAACATGAGAAAGACTGTGCTCATGCTCTGATGTGCTCATATAAAATGAGGAAAACCTTGGTCAAAATGGCAGGTGTCACGTAAGTTTTGTATTTAATCCTAGTTGAGTGTTAAAGCATGTATTCACTGCAATAGAATTGAAGCTGTGGCCAGGATAACCAGACAAAAGGGTGGTTTGGACCCAATATTACTGGCATTAAATTATAATTTTAGAAGAGGTGTCACACTGCCTCAAGTGTGTCACAATATATTACAATACAGAAGAAATGTATCATGATGAAAATTAAGCGGGTTTTTTCCAAAGTTTTAGGCATTAGGCCACTGTGGCTTTGAAATTGGGAAATTGAGGTCACAGCAATACAATAAACAATATACCAAGTTTTCTGATAAATTATGACAACATTAGTATGTACCGTCAGATGTCATGGAAGTAAAAATGTATGCGAGGAGTTTTCTTTTAATTGTCTATTAATTATGTATATTTATGTAATATCATATTACTGTGGGAATCCCATGTTTTTAATATGAGGACAATTTCAGGAATGTGTCAATTGGTGTGACTACAGGAACAACATTCTGTGGAGTAGTAGGACACACAAACAGACACGAATACTCAGGTAAGTCATATAGAAATAGAAAGAGATATGAAATGATAATTCTAACAGCAAACACAGTAATTGACATGGGTATACTGTGGTAAATCATGGAAATTGTCATTTTTTATTGTTAGCTATGGGATGATGTCCATTCAATACCAAGTGTAAGATGTTGATAAATAAAGGTGGGAGTTTGACAACGAGGGCGCCTATCATTATAGATATATCATCATTATTTGTATATTTTTAAGGCTAATTTAATGGTCAGTCAACACAATAATGTCATACAATGCCACATACAGTGATTATAAAGACTGAATCATGATATAAGCTTTTCTACTCAAGGTTGTATGATCACCCTTAGTTATCTGTTTGCAAAAAGTCTTTGACAGGTGAACAATGAAGACCTTTAAATTAGAACCTGAAACATCCCTGATGGTCATTCATTGCCTCAAGAAAACCAAAGTAACAAGTTTTCTGTCCTGAACTAATTTCTTAGTTCCAATGAAGTGAAGTAACAGAAACAAATCCTATCTCAGCATCAACACAGTAAAGACAAATCTAAAGGAAGACCAGTCAGAAAAAACAACAACAGGACTGTATATATACTGGTCAGTTGTTATGTTTGGCTGGATTGCAACGCAATCAGGGCTTATAGATTGGCGATACCTGTCCGTCAGCCCATCTGTCTGCACTAAGGTTAAGAAGAATGGTTAAGCTCAGTTTTCAAGTTATTAATTATCCCACATCAACTAAACTGGCATGGCTTATGTATCTAAGGATGCTTATCACATGAGATGCTTCGGATGCTGCTTCTGACCTACATTTACCGCTTGACTGACCAGGTTAAGAAGATTGGTTGAGGTCAGGCCCCATCTGCACTATGGTTAAGAATATTGGTTTAGGTCAATTTCCAAGTAACTACTTGTCCTACATCAACTAAACTTGCATGTTGTTTTTTTATCTTAAATGAAGCTAATAACATGTGATGCTATACATGAAAATGTCCTGTATCAATCCGGCCATATAGCCATTGGCTGTTTCTTGTTATTCAGTAATTGGGAGCAAGGTGAACATGGCGGCCCGTCTGATGATGCACTACCCAGATAAGGTGACATGTGATGACAGCACCTTCCAGTTCTCACGACTACAGGTTAACAGTTTCCAGGTCCTCATCACCAAACGCATGAAGGGACTCCGCAACATTGGCCTCATCCGCGAGTACACAGAGACTGATGCAGAAACAGCTACAAACCTCAACTGTGTTGTCAGGTTCCAGTATCCATTACTAGGTAATGCCTAAACTTGCATATTCTCTTTCAAATAAGAAAGCAAGATTTCATTGAACTCACAAGAAAGAATATATAGTCTGTGTGTTTATCATTGTACAGGAAGAAACTATGAGAAGAATATCTTCGATCAAGAAGTATGTTGTCTGACGGAGGCGGAGGATAATGGAAGCTATAGGGCATGTCAGCACTTCGTCTTTGTAGGGGCTGCTGGGATCGGCAAAACACGTCTTCTTCATCATCTCATCGTCATGACAGAGAAAACTGGAACCAGGTCTGGTGATAACCTTCCACACACAGTAGAACTACTAAGAGAAAATCAAATGGCTTGTATTCCTTCTGTCACTATTTGACATATGATTTTATCCCTATCTCGTTTCATAAATAACGATAATTCGAGGTTCTTATATAGCGCTTATCACAACCTAGTTCGTAGGTCGTCTCAAAGCGGTTCACAAATTAGTGATTATCCGTGGTTATAGGGCCTTTGCAACCAACCAGTATCTTTTTCAACTCCCTGGGGAGCATACAGCCAGTGCTGCCATTTGGCGCTCACAGCTAGCATTCTACAATTCTAGCACTACCAAACCACATACTCATTTACAGCTGAGTATACTCGAACAAGCGAAGTAGAGTATCTTGCTCAAGGATACAACACAGTGCCATGCCGTGCCTCGAACCCGTAACCCTTTGGTCACGAACCTGGCATCCTACCACTAGACTACTGTGCCTCCTTAATGTTTTTTATATAACAGATTGTTTTGAAATTGTTTCTCTTGTGTTTAATTAATTATCCCTTAGTCAATGAAGTTAGTGGAGGAAATATGTTTCTGAGATTTTTCAGATTTCATCTTTGAACTTCATTCATGAATCAACCACACTACAGAGGATTGTATTTGCTGTTTTTTAGGTTCAGATTTCAGAAAAAGGATGGGTGCCAATTTGGGACTTTGATGGCTTTCACCAAAAAAAGTTGTATTTTTTGCATACATATCTTGGGCTTATGCCATCATGATATGACATGAAATCCAGGTCAACTAGCTGGGAGACCATAATTCTAATGTATTAACACTAAAGCTGCATATAACAAAACTGAAAAAGAAATCACACACAGTTGTTAACGTCACACAAACCTTGTTATTTATAGTCTTTTCAGTTGTCAAGGAACCGTTGTATAAAATCTACATTTTGGTGCATAGATTGTATTTGCAGTATTGCATACATATTTTATCTCAAAAATCAATAGAAATTTGTCTTCAAATTTTATACAAAAGGTAATCATACAGTATAATGTGTGTTTTGGTATTTTCACCTCTCTGATGTAAGAGAAATTCCAGCATAATGTGTTTTGGTATTTTCACCTCTCTGATGTAACAGAAATTCCAGCCTAATGTGTGTTTTGGTATTTTCCCCTGTTTGATGTAACAGAAATTCCAGCATAATGTATGTTTTGGGATTTTCACCTCTCTGATGTACCAGAAATTCCAGCATAATGTGTGTTTTGTTATTTTCACCTATCTGATGTAACAGAAATTCCAGCATAATGTGTGTTTTGGTATTTTCTCCTGTTTGATGTAACAGAAATTCCAGCATAATGTATGTTTTGGGATTTTCACCTCTCTGATGTAACAGAAATTGCAGCATAATGTGTGTTTTGGTATTTTCACCTATCTGATGTAACAGAAATTCCAGCATAATGTATGTTTTGGTATTGTCACCTCTCTGATGTAACAGAAATTCCAGAAGCATGTGTGTTTCTGTATTTACACCTCGCTGATGTAACAGAAATTCCAGCATAATGCGTGTTTTGGTATTTTCCCCTCTCTGATGTAACAGAAATTCCAGCATAATCTACATTTTGGTGCATAGATTGTATTTGCAGTATTGCATACATATTTTATCTCAAAAATCAATAGAAATTTGTCTTCAAATTTTATACAAAAGGTAATCATACAGTATAATGTGTGTTTTGGTATTTTCACCTCTCTGATGTAACAGAAATTGCAGCATAATGTGTGTTTTGGTATTTTCCCCTCTCTGATGTAACAGAAATTCCAGCATATTGTGTGTTTTGGTATTTTCACCTCTCTAATGTAACAGAAATTCCAGGATAATGTGTGTTTTGGTATTTTCACCTTTCCGGTGTATAATGTGTGTTTTGTTATTTTCACCTCTCTGATGTAACAGAAATTGCAGCATAATGTGTGTTTTGGTATTTTCCCCTTTCCGATGTATAATGTGTGTTTTGTTATTTTCCCCTCTCTGATGTAACAGAAATTCCAGCCTAATGTGTGTTTTGGTATTTTCCCCTGTTTGATGTAACAGAAATTCCAGCATAATGTATGTTTTGGTATTGTCACCTCTCTGATGTAACAGAAATTCCAGTATCATGTGTGTTTTGGTATTTTCACCTGTTTGATGTAACAGAAATTCCTTGGTATTTTCACCTCTCTGATGTAAGAGAAATTCCAGCATAATGTGTTTTGGTATTCTCACCTCTCTGATGTAACAGAAATTCCAGTATCATGTGTGTTTTGGTATTTTCACCTGTTTGATGTAACAGAAATTCCAGCATAATGTATGTTTTGGGATTTTCACCTCTCTGATTTAACAGAAATTCCAGCATAATGTGTGTTTTGGGATTTTCACCTCTCTGATGTAAGAGAAATTCCAGAATAATGTGTTTTGGTATTTTCACCTCTCTGATTTAACAGAAATTCCAGCATAATGTGGGTTTTGGTATTTTCACCTTTCCGATGTATAATGTGTGTTTTGTTATTTTCACCTTTCCGATGTATAATGTGTGTTTTGTTATTTTCACCTCTCTGATGTAACAGAAGTTCCAGCATAATGTGTGTTTTGGTATTTTTACCTCTCTAATGTAACAGAAATTCCAGTATAATGTGCGTTTTGGTATTTTCACCTGTTTGATGTAACAGAAATTCCTTGGTATTTTCACCTCTCTGATGTAAGAGAAATTCCAGAATAATGTGTTTTGGTATTTTCACCTCTCTGAAGTAACAGAAATTCCAGCATAATGTATGTTTTGGTATTTTCACCTCTCTGATTTAACAGAAATTCCAGCATAATGTGGGTTTTGGAATTTTCACCTTTCCGATGTATAATGTGTGTTTTGTTATTTTCACCTATCTGATGTAACAGAAATTCCAGCATAATGTGTGCTTTGGTATTTTCACCTCTCTGATGTAAGAGAAATTCCAGCATAATGTGTTTTGGTATTCTCACCTCTCTGATGTAACAGAAATTCCACCATAATGTATGTTATGGTATTTTCACCTCTCTGATGTAACAGTAATTCCAGCATAATGTGTGTTTTGGTATTTTCACCTGTTTGATGTAACAGAAATTCCAGTATAATGGGTGTTTTGGTATTTTCACCTGTTTGATGTAACAGAAATTCCAGCATAATGTATGTTTTGGTATTTTCACCTCTCTGATTTAACAGAAATTCCAGCATAATGTGTGTTTTGGTATTTTCACCTTTCCGATGTATAATGTGTGTTTTGTTATTTTCACCTCTCTGATGTAACAGAAATTCCAGCATAATGTGTGTTTTGGTATTTTCCCCTCTCTGATGTAACAGAAATTCCAGTTCTCTTGAAAAAAGGTGTTTAAAACATGGCCATTTTGTTGCATTATAATCTGTTTCTTAAAAACCGTTGCAGATTTGACCTTAAACTTCATACATATTGATATAAATGCAATAATAAAATGCAATAATAATATACAACATTTGATATAGCGCCCTATCTAGCTAGAATAATTAAGCCACTCTAAAGCGCTTAACAGTACAAAGATATACAATTTATACAATTTTGAGAATTCGCAGGAGCTGCCTTATCGGGCGCTAACTACTAGTCATATGCCCCCTGGCTAATATCTCCCATCTCCCTATTTGTGTATGCTTGCGTGTGTGCTGTATTGTGTAATCGGATACCATTTTCATCTTTCTGATTTCAATAAATTTCCAATTGTCATGGACATGGTGCACAAAACCTATACTGTTTGGTGCTTAATTTCATCTACTGAGATGAATTATTCATAAGGAGTAACAAACTATATTATCATGAAGAATTTTGTGGTCAAAGATTATATAAAAAAAATGTCTTCACTAAATTGTCCCTTTGAATAATGTATTTATACTAGTTCCTTGATGCAAACTTCATATACTTGTACTTTTACATATATTAGTCATTTTTTTGTTTGAATTAAATCACTGTTTTAAATCTCTAAGCAGGAAAATTTTGGATGACCGGTGTTTGTTTTGTTTCCTAGAGTGGTCTCATGCGCCCTGAAGCTTGATAATCTGTTTGATGCCAATTTTCTCAGCACGTATGTGATCCTGATACTTCTGAATAGTGCTGGGTTCTCCTACCAAGTGAACAAGGAGCCCATATTGATGGAGCGTCTCAACCGAGCTGGATACATTCCCACCCTACACAAACTCAATGACATCCTCTCCTCTAACGTGAGTACAACATGCACTTAAAACATCATTGTCATGGGTCATCTTCTCGAAGTACAACTGTAGGGAATATAAGTTTACATGCTGTCCATCAGTACATCATTGCATACCTTTGTCCATGGCATATCTTATGTACGCTGGCACCTACAATTGCAAATTTTGTATATAAGAACCTCTTGGAATGAAAGAGTGTAATTTACTTACTGAAGTAAAGTATCTTGTCCTACTCTCGACCTTTGTACATCACCTTGTGCTAGGTGTTATATGTTCTCTGTCACCTGCAACTGCCAAATGTTGTATGCGAGTGCCTCATGGAATAAGATATTCCTGTGGCTCTGAGTATAGCGGGAATTATTTGTCTCCTCCGGCAAGGAGAGCATGTGTGGCTAGTGGGCCTCGGTAAGGGATCATAAATGTGGTAAGTCATTCTCTAGATTTTCGTCTATAGTGAGGTCACAAGACTTTTGTTTTTCTACATTCCCACCATGTAAGAGAAGCTGAGACATTCAATAGCAGGTCAGATACAAAACAGCGATGAGAGATTGGAGGCATCTTAGACAAATTCAACAGACAATCAAGAGTGCATACACATACAGATTTTAGAAAAGGAGCTGCAAGGAGCAATATAAAAGCAGTTCCAAAGTGTGCAAAAATTATCTCACGCTATTCACAAAACAACAGATCCAGAGCCTTTTAAAAAAGTGAAGGCAGAAAAACAAAAATGACCAGGGGAAGAAACAGGCATGGACCTTATCACCATGAATAAGTCACCAGAACCCAGAGGAGCACAAATCTTATGAGAGGGAGAATGGGTATTTTCCCAGGTATCAGCAGTAGGCCCAGGACTTGGTTGGGATGTTTAATTGAAGGCTTGACCTTTGCAAGTTTCCAATAGTCCAGAGAGCTGTTTCCAAAACATCGGGCTAAAAGGTAAGTAGATCATTTTTCAATATGCATAAGAAAGACTCTGTCGTAAACGAGAATAGTAAGGTAAGCCGGTCACAGGATTATGCATGTTCACCTGTAGGCTGACTGAGTGATAAGATTCAATAATGGGCAGGCAAAGGTACCAGTGAGATACTTGTCTCTATCAAAAAGACCAGCAATAAGATTGCCTTTTGGAAAATTCTGCTTAGGGTTTGAATCACAAAATACCAAGACTGCATAAGATAATCCTGAATTTGTCGAGACAGAAATAAAAAAGCTTGTAAGACTGGTATGTATATTGAAAGTCTCATTCCAACCCACTGTCACAAATCTGCTTAACTGTAGCGTTCTACAGATCAGGTAAGCCCGTCCTTGTTTTAGATTGCAGACACTTAAACCTGTATCTGTGTAAATTTAAATTCAAATATGATGGCACAAAGGTGGCGAGGGAATTATTTCAGTTAGTGTTGGGAAACGGTTGAAATCTAACCATTGATGATTGGTTACAATTGGTTAGTGCCAACTGATCAATTTTCAATTCATAATCAGTTGATTTTCAACTAAATTATATTGTTTTTAGCTCACCTGGCCCACAACTCAAAATCTGTTGATTAAATACCATTCATACACTTCTATCATTTAAAGATAATGGTAAGGCTAACTTTTTTTCTCATGACATGTTATTAGAAAAAAAATCTCGCTTAGGTCAAAGGTCAGATATTTTCAAATTTTTCATTTTTCAACATTTTTGGAAATTTTGTTTGCAAGTTGATGGAGAATTCCATAATGGTGAATTTGCTGCCTTCATTTCTTTGGTTTCATGAGCCAACAACATGTTTAAACTGTTTTATTCTGCTGTTCTTAGCTAAGCAGATTTCATCCAACTACGTATCAATGTTGGTCGGTTATATCGGTGCCAACAGTTGTGGGCTAATGAGACCACACTATATGTATATATATGTGTGTGTTGACAAGAGCATATTGAGCTCAGGAATAAAGGAAAATGCAGTGTGTGATGCTGTAGTTTGCACAGATGCATTGGGTGAGAGATACAGGGTTATGGATAATATCAGCAGGCCAGGTAAGCAACAAGGCATGTATGTCGGTAGGTGAGGTACACTCATTAGGGGGTGAGCCTCTGCTCGGTAGGGAATCTTTATCACATGGATAAGTGTATAGTAGTAGAAATATGGGACGAGAAGGAAAAATCATATAACTTAATATGGAGAGAGTTTAAAGCAGATAGGAGAGTACTTATGTCCGAGATTGATGCGACCAAAGGTAAGCATGTCAAACTTTTAACTGATAACAACATTATATTATGATCTACAGTGAAAGTAAATGGTAAGAAGCCAGATCTACAAACGATCATTCATGAGGTAAGTGATGTGTTTGACAAAAACAGCATCGGTAGTAGTACACAGTGGTTACCAAGGTGCAGAAACAATACTGCAGATTGTTAAGTAGATGTAAGGATTGCGATGACTGGTTGATGCAAGCATGGGTTTTTAATAAATGTGAAGCACGATGGGTCCTCATCAACAGACTAGAATAGTAAATGTGCATAGTTCAATTCAAAATGGTGGTGCACAGGCAGAGAAGCAATCAATGCTTAAACTGTTGGATGGCAAGGGTTTAGTGACTGGGTTGTACCACTACCTGATGAAGTTTGTCAAATCATAGAGAAAATGAAGATACAAAGGTCACAGAAACATTAATTGTCCCTTGGTTTGAAACTGCAGCATACCTTACCTTAACCTTAAATCTCTTCTTGCCAGTTAGGTGCATAAGGCCTCCACGCTTCTTTTTTTTCCAACCCAATCTGTCTTTCGCTGCTTTTTTTGCAGTGTTCCAGCTATTCCATCCTATATGGTTGCTCTCTTTTTCCCCCGCTCTTCGCCAGGTTGTTTTTGGTCTCCCTCTTGCTCTTTTTCCCTCTGGTGCCCATCCCAAAGCTGTTGTACAGTCATTTGTTCCTTCTCTCCTCAAGGTGTGACAAATCCAGTTCCACCTTCTTCTCCTTATTTCACAAATTTCAGCATCTGGTGTTCTATGCTGCCATCTTACTCTCAATATCCTTCTGAGACACTGGTATTGGAAGATGTTCAGGTTTTTTTTCTGCTTTTGTAATTTTCCAGGTCTCACAGCCATACAGTTATACAGGTCTAACAAGCAACTTGAATAGATGTTTGTTTGTCTTTCTACCAATAGCTTGTGCTCCCCAGATACTTCGGAGTCAGTGGAATGCTCCTCTTGCCGTCTGAAGCCTGTTCTTGATGTCACTACTACCTCCTCCTTCTCTGTCCAAGATATACAAATTTGTCAACATCTTCTTTTATCTCGTTGTTTAATAGAATATTTTCATTCTTTCTTGCTTGTTCGCTCCTGAGTGTCTTTGTAGCATTAAGCTTTAGTCCAATTCTTGCTGCCTCAGATGTAAGTCTTTCTGTCTTATCACTTAGACCACTCCAGTGTTTCATTCTCATCCATAATAGCACATTTAAAGTCCTTATATATCCCTATGTAGGTTCTCACAATCTTCTCTGGTATTCCATAATTTCTCATTATCCTCCATAAACTTTGCCTATGCACAGAGTCGAAGTCTATAAAGTGGATATACAGTGGCAGCCTCCATTCATTTGTTTGCTCTAAGATGATCCTTAATGTAAATATCTGTTCAGTTGTACTCCTATTCGGTCTAAATCCAGCTTGCTCTTTGCAAAGTTTTTTATCAACCCCTTTTTTCATTCTTTCTATAAGCATTCTTCAAAACACTTTACTAATGATTGGTAGAAATGTCAATCCTCTCCAGTATCACCTTCTTGAATATCTTACAAATTAAACCTTTCTTCCAAGCAGTTAGCCATTTTTCCTGTTCCCATATTATATTGAAAATCTCTGTAAGTGTTTTTGTTGTTTCATGTAAATCTGCCTTTAATGGCTCTGGTGTTGTGCCATCAACTCCTGCTGCTTTTCCATTCTTTGTATTCTTTAGAGCCATCCCTACTCCACTTTCAGATCAACTCCCAAGATAGATCTCATCTATGTCATCTACTTGCTGTAGTTCATTTTCTGCAATTGAATTTAACGGATCTTCCCTATTCAGCACATCACTGAAATGTTCTACCCATCTCTCCAAGTGTTCTTTCTTCTCGATCTTCAAAACTCTTTGCCTCTGACACCAGTTGACTGTTTCTTCCTCTCTCCAGATTACATCTTGGTAATGGTATACAGTTCCCTACTCCTACCAATCTCTTTGCCTCTGACACCAGTTGATTGTTTCTTCCTCCAGATAACATCTTTGTAATGGTATACAGTTCTCTACTCCTACCTTTCTCTGCTGCCTCTGACACCAGTTGACTGTTTCTTCCTCCAGATAACATCTTTGTAATGGTATAAAGTTCTTTACTCCTACCAAACTCTGCTGCCTCTGACACCAGTTGACTGTTTCTTCCTCCAGATAACATCTTTGTAATGGTATCCAGTTCTTTACTCCTACCAGTCTCTGCTGCCTCTGACACCAGTTGACTGTTTCTTCCTCTCTCCAGATAACATCTTTGTAATGGTATAAAGTTCTCTATTCCTACCATTCTCTGCTGCCTCTGACACCAGTTGACTGTTTCTTCCTCTCTCCAGATAACATCTTTGTAATGGTATATAGTTCTCTACTCCTACCATTCTCTGCTGCCTCTGACACCAGTTGACCGGTTCTTCCTCTCTCCAGATAACATCTTTGCAATGGTATAAAGTTCTTTACTCCTACCAATCTCTGCTGCCTCTGACACTAGTTGACTGTTTCTTCCTCTCTCCAGATAAGATCTTTGTAATGGTATAAAGTTCTCTATTCCTTCCATTCTCTGCTGCCTCTGACACCAGTTGACTGTTTCTGCCTCTCTCCAGATAACATCTTTGTAATGGTATAGAGTTCTCTACTCCTACCAATCTCTGCTGCCTCTGACACCAGTTGACTGTTTCTTCCTCTCTCCAGATAACATCTTTGTAATGGTATACAGTTCTCTACTCCTACCAATCTCTGCTGCCTCTGACACCAGTTGATTGTTTCTTCCTCCAGATTGCATCTTTGTAATAGTATAAAGTTCTTTACTCCTACCATTCTCTGCTGCCTATCCACTTCCTTCTATCCTTCCTAGCAATCTTATTCAATTTATTTTTTTATAAAAAAATTTATAATTTTATTTTTTGAAACATTTTCAGCATTACAGAATAATTACAGTATTAATTTTCACACTCATTTTCATTCTTCAACCAACATTTAATACAAATTTTGTAATGGTTTTTTTAGAGAGAGAGAGAGAGAGAGAGAGAGAGAGAGAGTGGGGGTGGGGAGGGAAGGAGCAAAAGAGCTTTTACAGANTTTGTCAGGGATTGGGAGTTATTTCTAATAATTTATTCCATTTCCATTTTTAAAGCAGTATCCACTCCTTTGCCTATAGAAATATATTTTTTCTGTAGTGATCTATAATAGCATTTTTTAAAGCATGAATTGATGGAGTTTGTTGCAAGCATCTTGATCTATAGATATACTGTTTCATTATATCTATGAAAGTAGATGACATGTCATATATCTACACTGACCGCTATTTTTGTGTTTTTCCACAGGAAAAGGACTGAACAGATCAATCGGCGATGCGGTTAAAGCTTCCAGCATTAATAAACGTTCCTCAAAATTGCCAATAAAACTCTTAGTACTATGAAGTGTTCACAAGGTGGGAATATTATATATTTGAACTATGTTGATGAAAAAATATTGATTTAGCAGGAATTAGTTTAAGAATATTTTTTTAAGCAGATCTACGATTCCAGGCAGGTGTGTAAGCTTTTCAACAAGAATAAGCATCTCACATACATAGGAGGATGGAGACAGAAGAGATTTACGCTAGTGTCCAGTAAAGGGAACTCTAGTTTACATAGCGGAATGTGCCATGGAAGCAATTCAAGTATTATGGTTATACATTAGTGGAATCCCTTGAACATCATTTTGCAAGTGACACAGCAGTAAGGTTTGTAATATTGCAGTAGTTAAGTTTATAATATTGCAGCTTTTGATTAGCTCACCTACCCAGACACCAAGTGAACTTATGCTATAGCCTGTTATTTTTTTCCTTTAAATGAGGAAAAAGGCCTAAAGTTAAGATATTTGGCTGGAAGCTTCCTGGGATGAACCCTAATAAAATTTGCAAATGAAAATTACCTTGATTTATATTCAAAATTACATTACAAAAACTTAAAACAACTTCTTCTGATGAAGAATGGAGAGAGTTAGAGTCATGGTATAAGGTGGTTGCTTTTAGGATGCATCCTAACAAAGTTTGAGGGGGTAAAAGACATTGACCTGTATTCAAGGTCACTGGTCAAACATGTCAAAATCTTCAAACAGCTTCTTCTGAAGAACCAAAAGACTTAAGAGTCATGATATTAGGCTGGTAGCTTCCTGGGATAGAGCCCAACAAAGTTTGCAAATAAAAAAAACTTGACCTGTATTGAAGGTCACAAGGGGAGTCAAATATGTTAAATACTTGAAATAACTTTATTTTTGTGTTTTAAATGTCACAAGGGTCTAATGTGCTAAAATCTTATGAACATTCTTTTGAGTCATAGGCAATGACATTAAGCCAAATATTTCATTAAGTCTGTTAAAATGTATTTGACCTTTGTTTACTTTTAAGGTTACAAATGTGAGATTAATAGCAGTTGAGCAAATTTAAGCAGCCCCTTTGGGCCTCTTGCAATAGCGTGAGGTATATATATATATTATCCAGCTGTTGGAGCACAGGTCTACAGGGGCTGTCTCTGTTTTTTTCTGGATGGGCGATACTATGGAGGGGATGTACATATAAGGAGTCCATGACACTCGCAGAGGTGTGGAAGGTGCGAGTAAGGGCCACTTGTATTACATCTGCAAGAGTGTGGTGGGGCTCTTTTTTCCAGGTTGTGAAGTTTGCTGTATTAAGCTATTAAATTCCGACTGCACTAAGTCAAGACAAACTAGTCTGGCAAATGGTGTGTTTGAGTTTTTATTTCGGATACGAGGTGAGGAGAAGACTAGTGGAATGAAATAAAATCATGTCTAATGTCACACCATATATATGTACAAAGTTATGGTTTGTTGTCTTGTTTGATTAATAAAGCCTGTATGGAGATGTTGAGTTATGCATTACTCGTAATACGTTACCTTGTTTTCACAGGTGTTTAGAACAATTACATTTAACTGATAACTGGTTCATACAAATCAACTGCAACATAACAAAACTTAGCAGTTATATTTAATCTAACTTTAATCGACTTATTTGAAGAACAGAGAGGCCTAGGGTGATGATATTTGGCTAGTAGCATTTAGAGAGGAATGCATGACCATCAAGTTTGTTGAAGTGATCAGTGACTGACTTAGACACACTTTCAATGTCACATAGGTAAAATGTAAATAAAGGACTCAATATTGTTTAAATGAATGACCTACCCTGATATTCAAGGTCACAGGGATCAAATGAGCCAAAAATTAAACTATTTCTTCTAAACAGCCAAGAGGCTTAGGGTGATATTTGGTCAGTAGCATGCTTTCTAGGTCACAGGGGTCAAATGTGTTAAATACCTTTAAGCAACTTATTTTCATGATCAATATTTGACCTTGTTCCAATTTTTTGGTTTAAAGTGTGACACTTACAATAGGTGAGCAATCGGGCCCATTGGGCCTTTCGTTTTATATTCAAGGAAATTTCCAAAGAATATTATATATTTGATATATATAATGTTTTCTTTATGTCAGATTTCTTGGATAGTTTCAGAAAATAGATTCTACTGAAGGGATCCAAGCCAGCGAAGAGGATTTACTTTGCTGTATAGCTTCTGTGGTAAATGTTTATGTGCTCAGTCATCAATCTCACATATAACATCATTGTTAATTCAATAATTCAAATGTTAAAAATCTATTTATGTTCCACCAAGATAGGCGGTATTTTCAAGGCACAATAAAACATAATTTATGTAGGGGTAGTTGATGTGATCGCAGAGTGTTGGGCTTGTGATCGCAGGAACCAAATTGACTGCAGCAATGACATTTTATGTACATTATTTTTTCTAGGGTAGACAAATTTAGGATATGGCAGGGGGACTTCACTTTACCATTTGACTTTTTAAAACTAACTCTTTGTCTTCTATCTGAAAATCACAAAAATTAAGTCTGGTGTAGAGAAATGTAAGGTGGGGCATGGGGGCTTCACTTTACCATAATGGTGATCAAAATAGAAACTTTTGCCATAAAACACCTACTGTATCTATCCTTATAAAATACCTATCTACGCTATGCTATAGCCATAAAATACCTATCTACCACCATAAAATACATATCTTCCCTATACCGTAGCCATAAAATACCTATTTAAACCCCCATTTTTTTATCAGTCAACAAACATGGCTGCCCTGGCCTCTGATTAGTCAAAATTTAGATATTGACTGATTTTGCTCAAATTTGTTACGTAGATGTATAATGGAACTGTGAACATCACAGCAGCTTCTTTTTTCTGATTGGACAAAATGTTCACCATTTCCTGGCCTCTGATTGATGTACTTTTTGCACCCAAAAGCAGAGTATGTTTCTTCTATAAGTTCATTTACTGATAGACATGGCTCTATCATTACGAAGATTTATTACTTGTAGTTGAGGATTTGAATGATTGTCTGTTTTATCTGTCATCAGTGTATAGAGAAGCTTGGTGGAGTTGTCATTGCCCTTGATGATGCACATTACATTGACCCCAAATCCTGGATATTCCTTCTCCGGCTCATCAATGTCCCAGGGGTCATTGTGGTCAGCACAGTCAGACCCCTGGCAGTTGAGGCACCACCTTGTTCAGCTGCATCAGAATTCTTTGACCATAAGATGGTCAAGCTTCGAGATATTGCTGGACTTGAAAGTAAATATATGACAGCATTGGCGTGCCAGCTAATGGAGGTCAGCAGGATACCCAAGGAGCTCGAACGGTCAGTGGATATTTTCAATTTTATTTACAGATTGTTAATCTATAATTTGTCGAAAAGAACTTTAATTACCAAGAACAAAGTCCCTTTATACAAAATAGTTAATAAGGAAGTTTAAAAAAAGATTCAATATTCTACAACATATTAGAGTTTAAGAATTATGACATGGGGAGCGCCCATACGTCTGTCCGTCCCAACTTTAGTTTCTGCAAGTTAACTTTCTTAAAAAGTGTTTGATTTTCATCAGAGATGAACTTAATCTGTGCATAATTCATTTGCATATCATGCTTTGATAGGTTGACAGTTTCCACTCAATAACTAAATTAGATTTGGTAGATAGTTTCCACATAATAATGTTATCATATGACCAGATTGTCATGAAAATTGGTCACTACACATATAATACAAAGACCGGCTAAATTCAAATTTGGACAAAATCTGTGAGTCTGAATAAGAATACTACACTCTGGTTGGTCGATGGTTTCCGCACAATTACGTAATAAAATATTATTGGATTCTGATGAAACTTGGTCAATGTAAAATAGCCAAAGAGGGCGAGTTTAAAGTTGATAAAAATAAGCACTTCATTATTTAGCCTAAAGCACTCTAATAGGATTTCTGCCAAATGACCTTATGAAATACTATTGAAGGACTTTGATGAAACTTGGTAAATATTCATACTTTGAGCAATATCTTCCAGTAAATAGAAACCACTCGGGGCCTCTGGTAATGATAGGACTGACAGCCTGTATTGGTTGATTGACATTCACATGGAAACCTCTGTGTTGTCAGTGGTGTTTAGTAGTACACTCCTGTTACCAACACTGAACTGAGATATCATGGCAGTATGGATAAATCAGGTGAAATAAGTTCCACTTGTTAGCCTAGACTGCTAAAGGGAACGGGTGGACATTTAAGTCATATTTTGAAGACTTTTATCACTTTGACTTTCCAAACATCAATGAAAGAATTCAGATTGCTACTGAAATTTGGAGCGATATTATGAATGAGAGTTAAAATTGTTCACTGCTTGGTACATTGAAGTCATGGAGTAAGATTCTTAAATAATCTTAATGTTCCACAAGCCTTGGGTTGAACTGAGTTGAAGAATTTTACCCATCAAGTTTATATTTGCCCATCTCGCTCCTAGGGGATGAAAGATTTCATTATCCTCAGTGGCTACAAAAAAAACGAGTAGATTTAGGGTAATCTTATCTATTCTGTAATCTATTAACATTCTGTCAAAAACGAGGATTAATGTCAGCATCTTGTTGTATATGTTAATGATTGATGTATCAGGATGCTGCGAGAAATGACCCATGGTGTGCCATCCTGGTGTGAACAGTTACTAGTGGACATGGTGGAGAAGAAACAGTTGACCATTCTGCAGGACAGTGGTCATTTTAAACACTTGGAGTCCATGGTGGCACCTCTTAGTCAGTACATCCGGCGTTTGGACACGGATGATGATACCAGTACTTTGGACATGAGGCAGTGCAATGAGATCTTCTATGATACTACCTCTGTATGTGCCATTTCTTCATTCACAATCCTCAATACCATTTTTGAAATAATGGATATTTAAGGAAACAAAGAATCTGTTAACTCAAATGATAGGACAGTATGACAAAATAATATTCAGAATTGCCAAAATCAAAGTGTTGCTCAGCTTCTTACCTTTGGATTTCTAATAGGGCCTTTTTGGGGGACTGGAATAAGAGAGGAAAAAATCCTCTCAGATTAAGTGTTGTTGATTTTTGGATGATGGGATACTTCTTTCACTTTACAGATAGATCCTCAGAAGTCAGAATCAGGCCACAACATGCTGGCAGATTTGGGTTTTCTCCATGAAAACCCCTCATTCAATCATGACGCTGAAAAGGAGGAAAAGAAATTGAAGATTGAACGGATTACAGTATTTTCTCCTGGAATAAATCCTAATGAGATTAAGGTGCCCGATTCCATGAAAGGTGCGGCACAGAATCCATGAAGTCTCATCTTGCTGTTAAAACTTGTCCCTTATAAGGATAGGTAGATTAAACCTGTTATTGGTGTAATGTACAGATGTATCTGTTAAAACTTGTCCCTTATTAGGATAGGTAAATTAAACCTGTTATTGGTTGTAATGTACAGATGTATCTGCTCAAGGTTTTCTTCCAATTCATAGCTCAGAGGAGGAGTGCAGACTACCCTCCTATCGATCAATCAATAGATATTATGTGAAAGATTTTTTTCTCAGAATCCACACTACACCCATGCCTACTTCAAACAGTGCCAAAGAACAATGTGGCAATCCCCACCCCTCCCCACTTTAAAGGAAAGTTCATCCCCACAACTCTTCATTATAGTCAAGGTACTACAACATGCATGCACATAATAATGCAAGTCCTTTAGATGATTCAGTACAGAACAGCACATGTTAGTTGCAACACATACAACTTACAAATCTTCATGGCAAGGCAGTACACTTAAAAATACCACATTGTGTCTTCTCCAGTCAGTGACCCTCATCAAACATACAACTTACAAATCTTCATGGCAAGGCAATACACTTAAAAATACCACATTGTGTCTTCTCCAGTCACTGACCCTCATCAAACATGCAACTTTCAGCCATTATGCTATTACTGACAACCTACAGTATGAATAATTATAAATATGTATTTACAATTTACACAATCTGAAATGCATTAATTTAATTGGTAATTTTTCATGTGTTCATTTGTTATGACATGAACAATGACTAATCAGTGATTTGGGTCATTAATTGACAAATTACAACCAGCTGTCTGCAAACACTTGATCCAACACACTATACTGTGCATCTGTTTATCCCCGCCGTAACAAATCTTGACCTTGAGGATTAATAGAATCCATCCCTGCGAAGTGATAAAATATTGAGCAGGAGACCCGAGGCTATGCCGAGGGTGTTTTGCTCAATATTTTATCCTGAGGGTTTGAATGACCTTATCCATACCTTTCATCAGGGATGGATTCTATGTCTTGCTTATTACCTAAAACCTGTAAAACAGCTGATCTTCTAGTAAAGTTGTAAACTGTCCGCACATTTCTCATTTGCATATGAAGCCAGAATGTCAATTGTTAATGACAGGAATGCAGATTTTTCGGTCTAGTAAGCTCTTTGTAACTCACATGTATGGAAAAGTTATTTTTCTTACCCTGGACAGGTGTATCCACACTTTTCCTGGTGTTAGATATCCTTGTCTCACCAACGGGTTATGATGGGGGGATTCAACAACAATTGTATGACGTCACATCAACAATGTATCAACGCCACAACAACAATTCATTAAACGACTTCTTCTTCTTCTTAACCACTGATTGGAATTTTACTAAATTTGACTGGAAGCATCCCTAGGTGGTGGGGATTCAAAATTGTACAAAAAGTTGGGCTGAGGGTCGGGCCAAAAGGGGGCAATTTGGCTATATTGCTTTAAGCGACTTCTTTTCTGGAACCAAGTAATGGATATCAACCATATTTGACTGGAAGCATCCCTAGGACGTGGTTTGGATTCAAAATTGTACAAATGGTGGGTCTGACCCCCAAGGGGGCTGAGGGGCAGGTCCATCAAAAAGGGTTATTTGGCTATATTGCTTTAAGCGACTTCTGTAGAACTAAGTAATGGATATCAACCATATTTGACTGGAAGCATCCCTAGGACGTGGTTGGGATTCAAAATTGTACAAATGGTGGGGCTGATCCCCCAAGGGGCTGAAGGGCGGGGCCAAAATGGGGCAATTTTGCTATATTGCTATAAATGACTTCTGTAGAACTATGCACTGGATATCAATCATATTTGATCAAAAGCATTCTTGGGAGGCAGGGATTCAAAATTGTACAACAGGTGGGGCTGAACCCCAAGAGGGCTGAAGGAGGGAGGGGGCAAAAAGTGTTATTTTGCTATGTTGCTTTAAGTGACTTCTTCTCTGGCACTAAGCAATGGATATCATCCATATTTGACTGGAAGCATTCCTAGGTGGTGGGGATTAAAAATTGTACAAATGGTTGGGCTGACCCCCAAGGGGGCTAAGGGCGTGGCCAAAAGGGGTCATAACTTTGAAACAGTTGAGATCCCCACCCCAAAACTATAAATACAAATGCTGGGCATAAAGAGACAAATGAAGTCATGATATTAGACTTGATCCTGGGGTCTGGCCACAACCCTAGGGACCTAGTTTCTGTGTCACAGCTTAGAAACAGTTGAGATCCCCAACCCATAACCATACATAAAATTGCTGGGCATGAAAAATCTAATACAGATATGGTACAAGGATTGGCCTTGGGGTCTGGCATATTCCCTTGGATCTCATTTGGAGAATCTTTTTGCCATCATTGCTTAGATATCCTGGTGAGCGATACAGGCCCTCTGGGCCTCTTGTTTACTTATGACGTCACCTAACAATGCTTTGTGACGTGATGCCTCACAGCAATTGTTTTCCCCATCGGAAGCCGGCATAGTGTATTTTCAAGGGAAACATATGGCTTTTCAGATAAAATATGAACGTTATGGGAGAAAAAGGACCCCAAACTCGTGATGGTAGGTTATCATGTTTATCTTACTCTTGTTAGTTAATTTTCAAATTGTTAAAAACACTCGGTTAACCTCATATCTTTATACAATTGGAAAATTTACTAACTTGAGTTAGATAAACATGATAACCAACCTGGACAGATGTATGCACACTGTCATCAGTATGAGATATCCTCAACTCATCTTACGGTTGAGACTGGGGGATTCCCTTATTCATAACTATGGTATGACGTCACATCAACAATACAATGGCATCACATCAACAACCCATCAATGTCACGTCAACCCTGAATTTAGCCTGTAACGTTAACATTACATCATGCATATGATACACAATAGATGAACAGGGTTAGAGAAAAAGAATCATGTGAGGGGAAAGATTCTTCAGTCACCAAACAATCGGCAAAGCCTCGTATTTGGCAACTTCAGAATCTTCCCCCTCGAGTTGAGATTCCCGTCTCTCAGTTGCCTTCCATCATTCATCCCTTTTAACTTCATGCTTTATATTTCTCTTGTTAACTTAATAATTGGCATTGTCATGACATTATAGATGTAAAACATTAGGGAATTGGTTTATGATTTCTTGTTGATATTTCACATTTTATTTCTGGATCAGAACTCATCATGACCAGGATTGATTCTATGAGGGCTTCTGAGCAGCTGATCGTAAAATGTGCTGCTGTACTTGGGACAAGCTTTTCCCGGGACATGGTAGAGACAATCCTGCCTAAAGTCCAGAGAGTGAAGGCAAGGAAATGCTTCAAACAGCTCGCCTTCAATGGAATATTTGAGTGTGCAAACATTCCAGCAGGACGATACAATCAGATGATGCAAGGACGAGACGACACAATTTCCTGGGATACATGTTATTGTGTTAAAGAAGAGAATCTCTATGTACGGGATCTGTGCAATAAAATGCGCTTTCGTAATGCTCTGATACAGCAGACAGCTTACGAAACCCTCATGGAAAGCCAGCGACTCGAACTCCATGCCAAATCAGCCGAGTATTTGGAAAAGCAGGCTGATAAATACCGCTTGAAGATTCCCTATTACTTGCTGGGGAGAATTCCTCCAAATAGTGGAACAGGATATACAGGTTCAGGTAAAGATTGTTATTAGACTGAATGTTTTGTGATTGGAAATAATTAGCTTGGGGGATCCTGACAATTGATCGGTCTGATTGGCATCATATGATAGGATAATATTGAACACAAAATAGCAAAATTGGCTGAGTATTTTTGTGTCACAATCAAATAAAGAAAGTGATATTGATGGAAAATATATTTTAGGTCACTTGCAAAAAAGTGTCATGCGACAATTGCCATTGCTATTTGCCCATTTTCGTCAAACCTTCGTTTATAAACAATTCACGTTTTTCGATTTCTCAAAATCCGCTTAACTGATTTCAGTCTAATTTCACAAAAAGCTTTAATGGCAAAATACCATTCAAATTGGTTAAAATTCTCAGACCCAGATCAAATGCTAGAATCAAATAGTTATCATGGGTGGAATGGTCCTAAGGTCTGTTGTGAGAATTGTGAATTTCATTTTCCCGGGGATCAGTTATTCCCCCCCAGGGAGGGGGTAACATTTACTATAGTTATATCTATGCCTCTCCACCCCCACCAGCAGGTAAGATAGGGTGTTTACTGGTTTGGATTTTCTGTCTGTGTTTTGTCTGTCTAGTCATAGCGTTGTTCACTGCTTGCACTACTCTTCCTAAAGTACTGCACTGATTGGAATTAAACTTATCTACTTAATTACACTTACATAGGGGTTATGAATTAAGTAGATATATCTTGGAGTATCTTCCTCTATTTTCGGGTCATATACGATTTTGTTTGGAAACATTCACAATTATCCTACCGAGGTACTACACTGATTTAAATGATACCTATAGTACCCATAACCCTAACATTGAGGGGATAGGATTAAAACAGTTCAATGAGAGTTGCCTCCTCCATGCATGGAGTAAGGCCCCTTTGTTCAAGCTCATATATTGTTGGCACTATATTCCTCCAAAAGAACTGTACCAATTTTAATAACTGGTACACATGGTAACCCTTGCATCATGGTGATGTAAATTGAAGTATAGACATTAGATACCTCCCCTATTAATGGAGCTTGGCCTTTTATGTAAAGACATTTTTCGCACTAGTTACACCTGTGAAAGAACTAAGTTAAATAAGGCGAGAGAAAGGAGAGTAGGGTATGGGACAGTTCTAGTTTGTACATTTTGGCGGAATAACACATTAGTATTTCGATTAAAACATATTTTTATTTGCATATAATATACAAAAGGGATTGGGCACAAATTGTCCAACCTATGTAAAGCCCTTTCCCAACACATTAATATATATTGTTAGCTCACCTGGTCCGAAGGACCAAGGTGAGTTATACCATACCGTGGCGTCCGTCGTATGTCCGTCGTCCATTGTTTGTACATCAACAATTGCTTTAAACGACTTCTTCTTCTTAACCACTGATAGGAATTTAATCAAATTTGACTGGAAGCATCCCTAGATGGTGGGGATTCAAAATTGTACAAATGGTTGGGCAGACCCCCCTAGGGGGCTGAGGGGCGGGGCCAAAAGGGAGCAATTTGGCTATATTGCTTTAAGCGATTTCTTCTCTGGAACTAAGTGTCGGATATCAACCATATTGGACTGGAAGCATCCCTAGGTGGTGGGGATTCAAAATTGTACAAATGGTGTGGCTGACCCCCCAGGGTGCTGAGGGGCGGGGGCCAAAAAGGGCAATTTGGCTATATTGCTAAAAAATACTTCTTCTGTAGAACAATGAACTGGATATCAATCATATTTGATCAAAAGCATTCATGGGAGGCAGGGATTCAAAATTGTACAAATGGTGGGGGCTTACCCCCTGGGCTAAGGAGTGGGGTCAAAAAAAAGTGTATTACTTGGTTGAGATCCCTACCTTATAACCATATATACAATTGCTGAGTATAAATAGAAGAATGCAGCCCCAACTTAGAGACATAATCCCTGGGTTATAACTTTAAAACAGATCCCCACCCCAAAATTATGTATACAAATGCTGGGCATAAAGAAACAAATGCAGTCATGATATTAGAATAGACCCTGGGGTCTGACCGAACCCTGACGGACCTAGTTTCTTAGTCACAGCTTGGAAACAGTTGAGATCCCCACCCTATAACCATATTATATACAATTGCTGAGTATAAAGAGGTGAATGCACATATGCTTCCAGGATGACCTTGTGTGCCCATGCCACTCCTCATTTTCCTGTGTTAATAAGACACTTCAATGTTGTGTTATCGGGGTTATTCACCCCCCTGTGTGCCCATGCCACTCCTCATTTTGCTGTGTTAATAAGACACTACAATGTAGTGTTATCGGGGTTATTCACTCCCCTGTGTGCCCATGCCACTCCTCATTTTCCTGTGTTAATTAGTCACTGCAATGTTGTGTTATCGGGGTTATTCACTCCCCTGTGTGCCCATGCCACTCATCATTTTCCTGTGTTAATTAGACACTGCAATGTTGTGTTATCAGGGTTATTCACTCCCCTGTGTGCCCATGCCACTCCTCATTTTCCTGTGTTAGTTAGATACTGCAATGTTGTGTTTTTAGAGATAATATATATATATATACCTTACCAAAGTGTGTGGCCACTGTCAGTCGTACAAAAGAACTGGAATCAAGAGTGATGCTTCAAAATTTCTTACCAAGTAGAGATATAATCCTTGAAAGAAAATTGGTTTTGTCACAGAGACTGCGATACGAAGGGCCAACTGGAAAAGGCTAGCTTTGACCCGTGTAGGGGACATCGGTAGTTACCAACAGACACGGCGTGGCAGACGTTTTGGATTCTCTCTGGACACTGAGTAAGTGTCATGTGTCTCAATGTATAATGAAATAAACATCAGCTACACAATGCCAACCCAAAACTGGATAAATTTAAGACATTGTGAGTAATATTTGGGCTCCCATTTGTTGTCCTTGGCTTGGTTACACTAAATGGTCACTACTATATATTTCAGGAAACATTATTGATTATCATCAGAAAGAAGAGTTTCCCCAAAATTGTCCATAAGGGAGAAGCAGAAAGTAACGTCTTGTCCCATTAGACCCAGTTTATGGGAGATACATGTATATATCAGGAATAGCCAGTACCTATACATATAAACCTTTGATTCATTATTATATAGAGGCATAGTTGTAAGTTATTAGCATGTTGAATTATAAGGAAGGTTTGGTATTTAGGAAAGTTATGATGAATGAGATATCTGTACATGGATCGATTCATAGATTTTATTCTGATAAAATGAGGTTCTTACATTCCAATCAGCTCTGACATAGAAAAGGAAAACACTTTTTATACGCCCGTCATCCGACGGGTCTTATTATGGTATGGGCTACGTTGACTGATGTCCAATCTCCGTCCTTTAACTTTTCTTGTCATTCATAAACATATCTTGATGAAATTTGGTACACACATTGCATACCAATGTAACTCAAACAAGTTTGATTTTTGGAAGTTTAGGTGCTTTTTGGTGTAGATATGCCCCTTTTATTGCCAAATAAGGGCATTTTGTTGTGAATGCAAGAATGTTTTTAATTTTTTTTAATCAATTCCTTTCAGATTTTGTACAGTAATGCTAGAAACAATAATGTTACACATATATTATGGGGTTTTCTGTTTCAACTTTCCACGATTTGGCATTACACTTTACATAGCAATGCTGTTCATTGTTTTTGCCGTTAACTTTTGCTTGTTTACGAGATAACTCAAATAATTATTTTTTAATTTTTGTCAAATTTGCTGGGACGTTTCATTACATGAATGCATTGAATGAGTTCTTAAATCGTGATATTTAAATGTTATATGGCAGAATTTTGTCCCTTTTTCATTGCGGGGCTATGCCATACAGATGAACTTTCCCTGATTTTGAAGTTGTCGGCTACTTCAGAGTCATATTTCCCGGACATTATCTTAATGCTTATATGACTGAACTACATGTTAAACAGTGAACATGATACCAAACTCATTACTGGTAGTATAGATAAACCTGAACTGTTGACTAGGAAGGGGGATCCCCTGGTGCAGGTACTGAGGGAACAGTTCTCACTGAACCAGACAACAGACGAGATGCTGGAATGCCTACTGCCCACCTATACAATGATTTTCTACCATTGGAAGGCAGCCAAACATTACCAGAACCTTGTTAACCAGCTCCTGGAAGCCAGCTCAGTAGCCGTTGCTATCTGCAAAGCAGACCAGGTTTGTTTAATTGTTCCATAAAATCATAATTGAACAAATTTCAAAACATTTTCTTCAGGTTGGTAAGTATTTTTACACAACCAATAAGATTTTCTATGTGATGTTTTGATGACTAGTACGGTATGTACACTGTCACCTCCATCAGACAAATGACCAGTGAAGCGTATGTACACAAAGGTGTAAAATGTGTACCAGTTGTCCACAAAATTGATGTCGATTCAGCTTTTCTATTATATAATCGAAAAATGTAAGGCAATTTAAAAACAATATGTATATGGTTCGGTACACTCTGTCCTAAAACATTTCTTTAATGTGCTAAGCCAATGGTTAACTTGATCATTTATGTGAGGCTTTTATTTTGAAGGAAACCAGGTTTCACATAAATTGGAAGTTTAACTGCCACAAAGAACTTTTTTCAGGGTAATTTTTTGGCACATTTGCTATATGATGGAAATGTCTAAAGGATAGGGGTATGGTAATTTAGCTATATTGTTTTTAAGTGACTTGTATGAAACTAACAGAATGAATATCAATCATACTGGTTGGAAGCATTTTCAGGTAATGGGAAACCAAAATTGTGAAAATTGATGGACTGACCCCCTGTGGCTAACAGACGGGACCAAGAAATGCAATTGGGCCATATTCCTATAAAGGACTTTTTTCTATAATGGTAAAAAATTGACATCAATCATATTTGGTTGGAACCATCCTCAAGTGACATGGATCGAGAATTGCACACACAGAAGGACTAAACTTCCCACCCCCACCTCTCAAGGGGCTCAGTGGCCGTGCTGAAGGGATGATGTGGCCATGTTGTTTGTATACACAGAAGGACTAAACTTCCCACCCCCACCTCACAAGGGGCTCAGAGGCCGTGCTGAAGGGGTCATTTGGCCATGTTGTTTGGACACACAGACGGACTAAACTTCCCGCCCCCATCTCACAAGGGGCTCAGTGGCCATGCTGAAGGGATAATGTGGCCATGTTGTTTGTACACACAGAAGGACTAAACTTCCCACACCCACCTCACATGGGGCTCAGTGGCCGTGCTCAAGGGCTCATTTGGCCATGTTGTTTGTACACACAGACGGACTAAACTTCCCGCCCCCACCTCACAAGGGGCTCAGTGGCCGTGCTGAAGGGATCATTTGGCCATGTTGTTTGTACACACAGAAGGACTAAACTTCCCGCCCCCACCTCACAAGGGGCTCAGTGGCCGTGCTGAAGGGATGATGTGGCCATGTTGTTTGTAGTCACAGAAGGACTAAACTTCCCACCCCCACCTCACAAGGGGCTCAGTGGCCTTGCTGAAGGGATAATGTGGCCATGTTGTTTGCACACACAGAAGGACTAAACTTCCCGCCCCCCCCTCACAAGGGGCTCAGTGGCCGTGCTGAAGGGATGATGTGGCCATGTTGTTTGTACACACAGAAGGACTAAACTCCCCTCCCCCACCTCACAAGGGGCTCAGTGGCCGCGCTGAAGGGATGATGTGGCCATGTTGTTTGTACACACAGAAGGACTAAACTTCCAACCCCCACCTCACAAGGGGCTCAGTGGCCTTGCTGAAGGGATAATGTGGCCATGTTGTTTGTACACACAGAAGGACTAAACTTCCCGCCCCCACCTCACAAGGGGCTCAGTGGCGGTGCTGAAGGGATAATGTGGCCATGTTGGGTACCCTTTGGTAGTGTGGATTTTAAATTGTTCAAATTGAATGGCTGTGGTCCTTACCTTTAACCATATCAATTGTATACAATCACTGACGGCTTCACATATTATACCATGGTGGCTAAAGAATTTAAACCCTTGGTCATCACTTTGAGATGAGTTGAGACCCCCAACATAAACTTTTGTGCAATTGCTTTGCATATCTAGATGCCCAAGTGGTCTGCCTCAGCCTTTGAATTTATTTTTTGAATGTATTTCTAATAGGCTAAGGACCTGTTGGTGGAAGTTGATGCTGTACTTAAACGCATGGAGGAAAGTGATGATGTGGATCAGATGTCCCTCATCATCCTTAAGTCAAGAGCAAACAGACTTTGGTCAAAGGTAATATCTTTCACTTTAATAGCGTAAATTATTTTTCTGTTTAAATGTGAAATCAAAGAGGCAGCTATGGCTGTGATTTTAAAGCCAAGGGTTATTTTTCAAGTTGGTCAAACATTTGATATAGCTGCCATGGTAGAAATTTTGAAAAATCTATATTAAACTTAAATTAAAGTCATTGTTTACACTTGCAAGGGACAAAATTTCCTGTATTTCCTGGTCAAAAAGAAGTGTTTTTATGTTTTGGATTGACATTTTAATTTTGATTTATTTACATCTTCCAGAACTACTTTGCAGTATCCCTTTGGCCTCTCATTGATATTTTGAATAACCAAGTAATCTCCTGCTTATGGTATATCTAAATATAGATCCTAATTGGTGAATTGTTTTTGTAAATCGTTTTACTTTCCATTGAAATATATAATAGTTCATTTATGCACATTCACACATTGTTATACGACCGTCAAATTTGACGGTAGTATTATGGTATGGCGTTGTTTGTCTGGCAATCTCCTCCTATATTTTTTCGACCGATCTCTTTGGAACTTGGTATACATTATAATCATGATATGAAGGTGTGTCTCCCTAAAAGAATTTGGATTTGACAATTTTTCCAAAAGTAATTGCCCTTTGTTCATTTCAGTATTTGTATTTTGTCGGGAGATCTCCTCCTACATTTTTTCGACCGATCTCTTTGAAACTTGGTATACATTATAATCATGATATGAAGTTCTGTCTCCCTAAAAGAATTTGGATTTGACAATTTTTCCAAAAGTTATTGCCCTTTGTTCATTTCAGTATTTGAATTTTGTCGGGAGATCTCCTCCTACATTTGTCGACTGATCTCTTTGAAACTTTGTATACATGATAATCATGATATGAAGTTGTGTCTCCCTAAAAGAATTTGGATTTGACAATTTTTCCAAAAGATTGATTGATTGATTGATTTTGTTTAACGTCCTATTAACAGCTAAGGTCATTTAAGGACGGCCTCCTCTGTGTGCAAGATGCATGCGTGTAGTGTATGTGTGTGTATTTTGGGAGGCTGCGATATGTTCGTGTTTGTCTCCTTGTGATAGCGCGGAACTGATGCCGACTTTATAGTGCTACCTCACTGAGACATACTGCCGAAGACACCCAGCAGGACGCCCCACCCGGTCACATTATACTGACAACGGGCGAACCAGTCGTCCCACTCCTAATTTGCTGAGCGTTAAGCAGGAGTAGAAACTACCATTTTTAAAGACTTTGGTATGTCTCGGCCAGGGGACAGAACCCAAAGCCTTCCTCACAGGGGCGAACGCTCAACAAATGGCCAAAAGTGAGGCATTGTCAAGGGAGACATTAGGAAGAAGAAAGTTATTTAGAAAGGAGAGAAGAGATAAGGTCCCAAATTTAGTCGCCTCTTACGATCATGCAATTGGGGGCAGCAGGT
>NW_018404696.1:88981-153765 GCF_002113885.1 Mizuhopecten yessoensis
AATGAAAATGACCTCAACCTACTTTAGAGGTCACAGAGGTCAACAACATTTTAATGGATTTGTTCTTGAGAACTAAAAGGAATGGATTCATAAGATTTGGCTGGTATCTTTTTGGAATAGAGCTAACCGATTTGAGAAGGAAAATGACATTGTACACACAATGACAAGATCACAGGGAAAAATATGTCAAGCAACTTCTGAAGAAGAATCAAAAAGCATAGAATCTTATAATAATATTTTGCTGGTAGTTTCAACAGATGGAGCCAACAAAGATTGCGAGGGAAATATTTTTAGTGCAATATAATATTTAATGAGAATATTTTGCTATGACTGCTTAAATGTTCAGGTGAGCGATACAGGCCCTCTTGGGCCTCTTGTTAAAGACTTTGGTATGTCTCGGCCAGGGGACAGAACCCAAAGCCTTCCTCACAGGGGCGAATGCTCTACAAATGGCCAAAAGTGAGGCATTATCAAGGGAGACATTAGGAAGAAGAAAGTTATTTAGAAAGGAGAGAAGAGATAAGGTCCCAAAAGTTATTGCCCTTTGTTCATTTCAATATTTGATTTTTGTCAGGAGATCTTCTCCTACATTTTTTGACCGATCTCTTTGAAACTTGGTCTACATCATAATCATAATATGAAGTTGTGTCTCTATTAAAAGAATTTTGATTTGACAATTCTTTCCAAGAGTTATTGCCCTTTGTTTGTTTCAATATTTGATATTTTGTCCGAAGATTTTCTCCTACATTTTTTATAGCATATCAGCTAACCACTCTTAGAACGATGCAGATCTTATTTCAATGTAAGAAAGTATATAACACTATATTGCATTCGACGGGCGTATTTTGTTCCGCCCTGCGGTACTCTCGTTTTTATTATGCTAAGATCAGGAATATAATCAAACTTGAGTAACTATGAAAACAATAGTTTGTTCTTGGTTTTATTTCTTAGAATTGAAACAGTGTACATTTATTTACAGACATTCAAGCTGGTTGGACAAGAAGAGCAGTGTTACTCCTTTCTGAAAAAAGCAGCAGGATTAGTTGGTTTGAAACAACCTACACGGATGGCTACTGCCAAGCTGGAATTGAAATTGCTCAAACTCCAAATGTTCTTTGGGCGGAACCGAGACAGACCGTAATTGACCAACTGCCTATTTTTCTCTATCAATAAAAGACTAGTGACTTTCCCATCTAGGAAGTATATGTCATATGTCTCTCCTAAGAGTGTATATGCCATGGCATACCCGGATTTTAGACACAGTCAAGAATATTCAGAAGTCAATACTAAAATGGGGTCTAGCTTCCCTCTATATATAGAATTAGGATCCGTTATTCACTGTATGTCACATTGTGCATGACATATACTGTCATCTGTCTACCTCTTGGTATAACAGATGTTGTATACTGAAAGCAGGCTCCCTGAGTTAAAGCTCTTTGTCCAGAGGTCGGGAAATGGCTCTGGATTGCTTTGCAATACTTTGCCTTAATTGTTGAACAAATAAGTGTCTTGACCAAAACGATTTGTATACTTGTATGTATGACCATGATATAAAACTTAAGTAACAATAACATTTTAGGGATCTTAAAGAGTTGTGTGTTTACAGAATGTTACCTGCCAGCGAGCTTGTTATTGAGCAATGCTACTGTCTATTAGACCTATACTATCACTACAAGCAGAACGACAACACCCAATTCATGATCCTCAGTGCAATGTTACACCTGTCTAAGATCTTCAACAGGACGCCACTTCTCTACCATGTAAGTGTGCTATAAACATACCACAGAAATTTGGAGAACATCAACCAAATGGTCCACCGTTTAACATTTTTTTTAGTTGCATTCCGAATTCAGGACTATTAAGATACATTCAGATCAAGGTTATTTAGCCTGTGACTTGCTTGGTTGAAGGACTTTTAAGCTTAACTGAAAAATTGGACTCTTTCTTGGTAAATGGGGTAAATTTTGTGAAATTTTTAAATAACTTTCTTACTGTCCTTAAGGCATGAAAAAAGGCATTCAGTATTAAGCAACTTTAATTTTCCAACATGTTTCAATAAGTTACAGGGTATGCTTTTTAACTTGCACAATGACCTTGCTTGCTATCAAGTTTGTTAAACAAATTTTGCTAATGTTCACTGAAGGTAACAGATTTGAGAAGTGTTTGAAAACAAAAGGTGAACAATACAGGGCGATTTAGCCTCTTGTTTTGAAATGCTTTTTGTAGGATTTGTTTGTGTCTTGTGTGGACGGCTTAACAATATCAGAAAAACATGAATACATGTAATAAGAACTGGTTGGATGTTTGGTTGAAGGTTGTACAAGGGTACTATGCAGTGATGGAGTACTACAAGAGTCGAAGTGACAGGAACATGGAGATGAGACTGGGACTGGAGCTGATAGATAGGTTTGTTACAAACTATCTTTAGTTTTACTTTGTTCATCTGTACTTACAGAGAATTAGTTAATCTCAGGATACTGATGATTTTTAGATCACCTAGGTGACCTTATTTTGTAGTTGCCATAAGTCCATTGTCATATGTTATCTATAAACATTTTTATTTTTTTTAACTTCCTATCAAAAGCCATCTGTCAGATTTTGATAAAAGTTAGTGGTAATCATCAGCCTTAATGGTGGGGATATGAGTCTTAGTGGATTTTCAACAACATGAGCCTTAAGCCTTTGATGATAGAAATATTCTCAATGAGAGACTTAATCCTACCCTCCACCCCACCATTTTGGTTACTAGTACCAGAAGGGGTTACTTATTGCAATAATATCATTGGGGTTACTTAATGCAAACCCTCCAAACAACATAAGACAGCACATAAGTAAAATGTAGAGTTGGAACAGACTTTCATGAAATAGTCTTTAGGTTAGAAAAGTAAAAATGTATACTCAAGACGAGAGTGACGGTTGGGCCATAAGTGTTCATGGAATGCAAAACTTAAAAACAAATCTTCTCAGAAACTGAGATTTTTTTTCTTTAGAAGGAGTTCCCATCTGGGGGGAGACAGAGAGAAGGCGGCTGGTAGATTACGACCAAACTTTTATTATTCATTCAGTATAATTCCACACTTGGGACACTCGATACTTGCCCCACCGAGCTTCATTTGAAGTTAGATTTGACTCAGCAGTATTGTATCATTCATATTTCACTCAGTTGACTGTTCAGCCCCATGAGACTTTTGTTAAATGTTAAATAGGAATAAGAAATATTTGTTGTTTTTCAATTCAAACACGTTCCACGTAGTTGTGTTGATCGATATTCATTATTAATCACGGAATGAAGTGTGAATATGAATACCTAAGCAAAAAGACTTCACGAGTGAAATTCAGTCAGTGTAGTTCATCCATTGTCAAGAGAATGAGATCAGCAAGAGAATGAGATAAGCAAGAGAAGGAGATAAGCAAGAGAAGGCGATTAGCAAGAGAAGGAGATTAGCAAGAGAAGGAGATTGTCAAGAGAAGGAGATTAGCACCAGAAGGAGATAAGCAAGAGAAGAAGATTGTCAAGAGAAGGAGATAAGCAAGAAAAGGAGATAAGCAAGAGAAGGAGATTGTCAAGAGAAGGAGATTAGCAACAGAAGGAGATAAGCAAGAGAAGAAGATTGTCAAGAGAAGGAGATAAGCAAGAAAAGTAGATAAGCAAGAGAAGAAGATTGTCAAGAGAAGGAGATAAGCAAGAAAAGTAGATAAGCAAGAGAAGGAGATTGTCAAGAGAAGGAGATTAGCAACAGAAGGAGATAAGCAAGAGAAGGATATAAGCAAGAGAAGGAGATTGTCGAGAGAAGGAGATAAGCAAGAAAAGGAGATAAGCAAGAAAAGTAGATAAGCAAGAGAAGAAGATTGTCAAGAGAAGGAGATTAGCAAGAGAAGGAGATTGTCAAGAGAAGGAGATTGTCAAGAGAAGGAGATTAGCAAGAAAAGTAGATAAGTAAGAGAAGGAGATTGTCTAGAGAAGGAGATTGTCAAGAGAAGGAGATTAGCAAGAGAGGAGATAAGCAAGAAAAGTAGATAAGCAAGAGAAGGCGATTGTCAAGAGAAGGAGATTAGCAAGAGAGGAGATAAGCAAGAGAAGGAGATTAGCAAGAAAAGGAGATAAGCACGAAAAGTAGATAAGCAAGAGATGGAGATAAGCAAGAGAAGGAGATTAGCAAGAGAAGGAGATTAGCAAGAGAAGGAGATAAGCAAGAGAAGGAGATTGTCAAGAGAAGGAGATTAGCAAGAGAAGGAGATAAGCAAGAGAAGGAGATTAGCAAGAAAAGGAGATAAGCAAGAGATATGGCTATGACTGAGCTTGAGACACAGAAACATGTATACTTATTGTTAAATCATCAATATCTGCAGTCGTAAATACTGACAGTATTGATACCTGTAGATATATTATCTAATAACAAAGAAATTGCATCTAAAAGTGTTGGTAGACTTTGGCAACTGTTGGATAAACATAGTGACTTTAGTTTTGTCAAAAACAATCTTTAGGTAGATTTCATCAAACAGTTGCTAAGGGATAATTTACAGTTTTGCCTATAGAGCATATGCAAAGTTCATATTGGAGGAAATTGTTCAGACACTTTTTATACATCTACAGTAGGAATATAGTGTTCGTCCAAGAGTATGCTTTATGGATGCTAAGAGAAAAACAAGGTAAAAACTTCAGAAAAATAAATTCAAAATCTTTTATAGAAGTGTTGTTGAATTATTCAAATTTGGTTTGATTTTTTTTTAAATCTGATGGATGCGGGGCCCAAAAAAAGGCCAAAATCATTAAAGTCTTTTTGACAAATGTGGTCGCCTAATATATACTACTCACATATGTAGTTAATCCCTTAAAATGGTAACGATGAGATATTCACTAAAAAACTTAAATTGACCAAAACTCATCCTAAATAAACAGAAACTGTTTTAGTATCGAGTGTGACGCCCATGAGCATCAATTACAGCTTCACAACGTCTGCGCATGCTACGAATGAGATCATGTGTCTGGTTTGGTGGGATAGCATTCCACTCAGCCACCAAGGCTGTTCACAGCTCCTGGAGCGTTCTTAGCTGAACATTTCTGGCAGAGAGAGCTGTCTGCAGCATGTCCCAAACATGCTCGATGGGATTTAGATCCAGCGAGCGGGCTGGCCAATTCATTGGTTGAATAGTCTCTTGCTGTAGATACTGCTCAGTCACCCTTGCTCTATGTGGCCAAGCATTATCGTCCATAAGGATGAAGTCAGGACCAACAGCGCCAGCGTAGGGTCTGACATAGGCATCAAGGATTTCATCGCTGTAAATCCGGGCTGTAACGGTAACATTATGGAAGACATGGAGGTCAGTTTTCCCACAAAGGCTTATGCCTCTCCATGTTAAACTGAACCTCCGCCATATCGGTCATGTTCCACAACATTACTTGCCTGGAACCTTTCCCAAGGTTGACTCCATACTCTAACATGCCTGTCGGTGAAGTCGAGACACAATCTGGACTCTTCAGTAAATAGAACCGGTTCCCATTCCTGAAGAATCCAAGTGCTGTGAGCTTGGGTCCAATCTAATCGGTCCCTAACATGGCAGGCAGTTAAGGGAACTGGTATTGCTGGTCTACGTGACCTTAAACAAGCATACTGAAGACGGTTCCTAATTGTCTGTGTTGCTACCCGGGTACCAAAAGCATTTAGGGGTTATTTCGTAAAGCAGTGTCAGTCTTGAACCTGTGGCGCCGTGCCTGTATGAGCAAAACTCGGTCTTGGCACTGTGTTGTAGCCCTAGAACAACCTCCAGCATTATGTCTGGAAGGGTTTCCGCTAGTTTGGAAACGATTCCGCATTCTTGCCACCACACTTTGAAACACCCCAAGGTCTCCTGCAACCTGACGTTGAGACATGCTAGCTTGCAGCATTCCGATGCCCCTATTCATTTCACCTTCATTTAACCTTTGTCTGGTTCGTCTTTGTGCCATATTAAAACAAAAACACGCAAAGAATATTCATCAAATTGATTTCCGACACAGAACGATTTGGCACCCAAAACAGTACGAAAGGAAAATATGATATCCTTTCTAACATTTTGATATTTTTTCTCTCAAAATATAGGTGATCCTTAGCAAATGTGAGTAGTACATATATTTTTGGGGTTGTATGGTCACTAGTTGCATTAGACAGACGGTTAATGTGTACACTTAAGGTAATAGGATTGTGTCGCCATTTCTTAGTAGAATTTATTCAAATTTTGTAGTTATATTGCTTTGAAGTAAAGAAAATTTCTGCCATAAAAAAAAAGATAGGTTGTCAGAATTTTAAGGATTTTAAATGGTAATTTATGTAAAATGGAGTGAATTTTGAAAAAAAAAGTGAAACACTTTTTTTTGCACAATAATGTCAATAAAAATGATACTAACATAGATTAGTATTGCATTAATGTATATCAATTTCATGAATGCTGAAATTGTGTAAAATTAATTATCTATAAACAATTAAAAATTGACATTTTATAATAAAACCATATACACATAGAAAGGCATGCAAGAGTTATCATTCTTGAAAAACTTCACAGTAGTGAAATAGGTAGCCGGTTTCCTGAAGTACAGAAAAAATGGACAAATGTAACTCATTGATTAAAAAACAACTGAATTAATGCCTGGATTGCTTTGCAGTACTTTAATATTAAAAGAACACACTGTTCTGTCAATAATAAGCATACACTATTTATCAGTTTAATATTAAACATTAGAATATGCGGAAATTGTGATACTGTCTCCCTACATTGGATTTTAAAATAGGGATGTATTTCCTTTTTCCGTTTAGCAATACACTCCTATGACCTAAAGCTACATATAGTAAAAGCTGTCGGGAGAGATTAAAAGTGGCTGCATAAGACATGATTGCATGTGCAGATTTGAATGTATTTGGGAATAAGTAGATGTCAAGATTAGTCGAGGGCAATTTGACCTGCAATCTGATCGGTTCAGCTGTATAATGTTATAAAGCGCCCAGTTTGTATGTCATCACCATGAATTCAGGACAGCATAAATGATGTCATAAACATCAAGACTGAAATGTCTCAAAAATGCTGTAACTAGTATGCAACATTTGCATAATAAATTTGATAATCAGATTAATAAAACTGAAATTGTTTTTGTTTCCATTTCACAATGATCATAGAGATATTAATGAAAGGTTACCAATGCAATTATTTTTAGCCCACCATCATCTGATGGTGGGCTATTCAAATCACCCTGCGTCCGGCGTCCGTTGTCCGTCGTCCGCCGTCCGTCGTCCGTCCGTAAACAATTCTTGTTATCGGTATTTCTCAAGAAGTACTAGAGGGATCTTTCTCAAATTTTATATGCAGGTTCCCCTTGGTCCTTAGCTGTGCCGGACAACTTTTGAGACTGATCGGATAAACAACATGCCCGAGAGGCAGCCATCTTGGATTTTGATAGTGAAAGTTTGTTATCGCTATTTCTCAAGAAGTACCAGAGGGATCTTTCTCAAATTTTATATGTAGGTTCCCCTTGGTCCTTAGCTGTGCAGGGCAACTTTTGAGATTGATCGGATAAACAACATGGCCGACAGGTAGCCATCTTGGATTTTGATAGTGTGGGTTTGTTACCGCTATTTCTCCGGAAGAACTAGAGGGATCTTTCTTAAATTTTATATGTAGGTTCCCCTTGGTCCTAGCTGTGCAGGGCAATTTTAGAGACTGATCGGATAAACAACATGGCCGACAGGCAGCCATCTTGGATTTTGATAGTGAAAGTTTGTTATCGCTATTTCTCGGGAAGTACGGGAGGGATCTTTCTCAAATTTTAAATGTAGGTTCCCCTTGATCCCTCGTTGTGTATGTTATATTTTGAGACTGATCATAAAAACAAAATGGATTAAAAGAAGAACTAAACAGATCTTTCTCATATTGCAATGATCGATTCTATTTCTTTCACATTAAGTACTGTACTAGTAAATATGTGAAATGACAAACTCACTTTGAAGGTTGGCTTTCATACACATCAGTATTAAGTTTAGATCAAAAGTTACCTCAAGGTGCATTTACTGTTAACATGACTCGATCAAACAGATTAGAGGAAAGAAGAGAAAAGATCGAACTGACAAAGAACTAATGAAGATGGTACAAAGGTGGGCGCCAAGATCCCTCTGGGATCTCTTGTTTTTAATTATTTTGTTTTGTTGCCAATTTCATCAGGGATTTAATTTTGCGAATGCATAATGATTACTGAAATCAAGTACTTGTTTTGAATTATGGGAAGAAAGGTGGGAAAATAATTAACACTGATACCAGGTGTTCCACCAGTGATTGATGAATATAAAGCCCATCCAATCCCGAGTACAAATCTGTGAACTTTATATCAATGGAAGTTAACAATTGTATAGTTTGATAGATGGGATGTCCTTCAAAAGATTTGTAAGCTCCTGCAATATTGGATTGTTTCTCGTTGAATTCCATGTATATTTTACGAGTTGGTAGGATACAGGTATTCTTCATGATTGTGAATCATGAGTGAAAAAAAATCAGTGTATTCTAATTTCTGCTATACAAGTAATGTATAAAAGTCTTTAACTGGTTCACAATTTTCTATTAATTACGTTTTAAACCATTCACATTGACAAAACATGTAAATATTCCCCTATCATCAAATTGAGGAAATCAAAAAGGTAATATTTTGTGCCATGTTCTATTGGCGCTATATTAAAGAACAAGGATCTGAGTTATTTGGAATGGCTACTGAATACAGTTCTACTGGGGTTTTTTTGCTACAATCTGGTAAGATTTGCTTACACAAATGTTATTCATTGGAAAATATTCATTTTGGTGTTCAAAGGTGTCCAAAACAGCCACATGTTCTGTTTCTTCATTTACATACGAACAAACAATCTCAGCTTTTGTGACATTGAATAGAAAATGGTGATTGGTCAAAACTAAAACTGATACACTATCATACTTTGACAAATATAAAAAAAAAAAAAAGTGATGACAGAATCCAGTATCACACTAGAAAAACTGTAAAAGCATTTGGTTTAAATATCAAGAACGTAATACCCATGATGGTATCATTGTCAAGTTTCAAATGGCATCCCTTTCTACCTAAGGTGTGTCAACCGTCTCAAGGAGTTGACCAAGAATGACTGTGTCCATTTGTCCAGAGTGTATGCTGACCTCTGCATCCTTAGCCTGGAAACTGGCAACATCACACGGGCATTGACAATGGGTAAGTATTGGACACTCAGTACTGATACATACATTCTGTAGGCACTGACCATGTGTAAGTAGTGGACACTCACTCAGACATTGACACCAATATCTCACAGGCACTGACCATGTGTAAGTAGTGGTCACTCACTCACACATTGACACCAATATCACACAGGCAATGACCATGTGCAAGTAGTGGTCACTCACTCACACATTGACACCAATATCACACAGGCACTGACCATGTACACGTAGTGGTCACTCACTCAGACATTGACACCAATATCACACAGGCACTGACCATGTGTAAGAAGTGGTCACTAACTCACACATTGACACCAATATCACACAGGCACTGACCATATGTAAGTAGTGGACACTCACTCACACATTGACACCAATATCACACAGGCACTGACCATGTACAGGTAGTGGTTACTCACTCAGACATTGACACCAATAGCACACAGGCACTGACCAAGTAGTGGGCACTCACTCACACATTGACACCAATATCACACAGGCACTGACCAAGTAGTGGACACTCACTCACACATTGACACCAATATCACACAGGCACTGACCATGTTCAGGTAGTGGTTACTCACTCAGACATTGACACCAATATCACACAGGCACTGACCAAGTAGTGGGCACTCACTCACACATTGACACCAATATCACACAGGCACTGACCATGTGCAGGTAGCGGAAAATCACTCAGACATTGTACCGAATGTTATGCAGGCACTGGTCAAAATGCTGCCATTATATTTAAATAATCTCCCTATTCAAGTGTAGTTTAGATTAGGGATAAATATGTTATGCAATCATTTTAAGACGTCCATTTGCATAGTTTTGGATTATAATATTTTCTTTAATTTTGTCAACTGGAGAATAAGTCCCTTGGTCATAAGTTTGAAACAGTTGAGTTCTCTACCCTATATCCATATATAGTTGGCATAAAAACAGTATACAGATACCCTACAATGTACCAGAATTGGCTGGGAGTTTACCGCTACCCTTAGGGAGTACAGAGTTCGTAGATAATGCCCTAAAAATAAAGTGTTGGCCTTGAAAAGCCATAAAATTCATTAAAAGGATCTAACAGTCCCTAAATTTAACAAAAATGTTTTGTAAAGGCCACAGTGAGCCTTGAATATGACCAAATGATCATTAAACTATAGCTGTATTTTAGCCACTTAATGGGTTAATTTTATGGTGTTATTTTAAAAACATGAATTTAAAAAGAAAATACAAGGAAACAAAATTCTTGCGACGAGTTTACTTTTAGATTTCCAGAATTCACAGACAAGTGTGTTTTATTTAAGTGTTGTTTAGTGTTTGTATGATAAGTTTAGAGACATTTAGAGGATTTACAAATGATGGGTGATTTTAGGCCTTTATTTTTCTGAAAACGGCACTAATAAGGTCGTTAAAAAAAGTCTTAAATTTCATAGTACTATTCCTGAACGAACACTTAATACAGTTGCATAGCATGAAGAGATAAACCCAATCATGGTATTAGAATAGGTTCAGGTTAATCAGGACTTAGATGCTACACCATACATACACAATTGCTGAATATGAAGAGACGCTTAGCCTATATTCCATACCTTTTCCTAAGTACCTAGATATTTATGTTTTTTATCAAGGATAAGCAGCAGGCTGAATTAACTTCTTCAGTCCTAATTTTGACATGGTCTCCTTCATTTTTCTAATAAACCTGTATGTTAATTTGTAAAAGTTTTAGATGTTATTTTCCAGTTAGTATAAAAAAAAAATGCCAGAAAGTTATGAAAAAAGTTATATGTTTGAAGTGAGACTATCATTGTTCCCCCATGATGTAAATATGCAGAGAGAAACTCACAACTTTTCAAACAGGCTAGTGACCATTAAATAACTAGAAAGTTTGTGCAGGGTTTCTGACTTGGTGAAGTTTGTCAAGAAACGCTCTTGCTATCCAATCAATATCTGTTTTTGCCTAATTTGTAGGGTTCAGCAGCATTGACCTGGCTGAAAAGACCAGTGATGACTCTTTCATGAAAAAAACGGGACACAGCCTTGGCTTTGCTCTCATCCTAGCAAACAAGTATGCCTATTCATTTAAAACTTCATTTCTAAATTAAAATATTGACCTTTCGCTTGAATTACCAAAATTCGTCTTAAATCAATTATCAGTTCTTCAGATAGAACTTCTTTGCAGTGGGCAACTCATCCCTACTTGATTTCGAAGAGTGAAAGTGGGTTTTTTTGACGTATCAGTAGGGGTAGTACTATGCACAATATAAATAAGAGTGCATATTAGAATTGACGGTTTTGAACATAGTCTGTTCTGAAGTAGACTACTGTTAGTGTGTTGATTGGTGTCTACCTCAATTTTTTTTGACACCAAAAAAAGGGATTTTCATCTCCCCTCCAAAGTATTCATTTCTAATTACTTACGTTGCAGCAACACTGGATAGTCCGGACTAGTATCGTTTCTTCTAGTTATATCTTCCCTAAAGATTGAATTTAAAAAATGCAACATTTAATTGTAGAAGGACTGTTTTTTTGTCTGCTATTACAACCTTTTCCGGGCCATCACTTTAGAAACGTAACTTGAAGGATAGCTTCATGCTTCATCACCCACTGATGATATGCATTCCTTCGAAACCTTGACAAATGAACAATGCAAGAACGTTTTCCGATTCGAGAAAGGTGACTTGACCATTGCATACAATGTCTTCTAAATTAAAAAGAAGTTGAGTGAGTGCCCTAATCAGACGATATATACAGGCGTAGAAGGAATGCATATTTTGCTATAACTGTCTTATCCTAGTCGTTGGACTTGGTTATCGCTACAGCATTTGGACGAGTTTACACGGCCGTTCGATCGGGCCAATGCGGAACGGTTTTAAAAAGGTTTTAGGGACCGTAAGACTAAAATGAAGATTTTTCAGAATTTCAACGGCCACGAGGGTCGTGTCATCAAATGTCAAAGCATAGATGCAAGTACCTGTTCCTTTGCTGTACCGTGATAGCTGTTTAAATAGAAGTGAACTTGTTAGAATAGTTAATCTATTACTGAATATTGAGCTTTTTTCAGGTATCATTATTTTGGCGTTAAACTTTTTCCTGATTTATTTACTGTTTTGTCCTGCTCTGTTCAGCTTCTCCTTCTTTAGTTCCTTCTTTCTTTCATCTCCTTCAAGCAACTCAACGAATTCTTCAAGAATTTAGGTTGTACAAAGAAGACTGACTGAAATGTTGGACATTAAAATTCAAGAAGATATTTAGGGAATTGCGTTTTCAATTAATTTAAATTTATAAATCAATGTTATAGAGATAAAATAAACACTCCTATAGATTTGATGAAACAGTTATTATGCAGTAAACCTCAAACAAAATATTGCTCGAATGTGGCCCATTTAAAGTTAAAGGGAAACTCCGTCATCATAGTATTAAATACCAATTGTGACTTCATTTATTTAAGTTTAATATTCCACTCATTAGGCGTTGGTCGCCGTCTATAAGTTTCAACCAAGGTGTATTTCTGGGAAAAGGCTCGGACGTGATGACAGAATACCCGTGTTTTTAGGTTACACGTACATACAAGTATGCTTGCTAAACCTCTCGAATCTGTTCTTTTGCACGCCCAAACGTTTGTCACATACTGCCTAATTTCATTTCATTTACAAGCCAAATTCATATATAAAAATTACCCTTTCTACGTCCGGTTATTAAACTAATCATCATTTACTACCAACTTTTTAACTCCGAAACGAAAGTTGCAAATGTCCAGCGTCAATAGGAAACTACTCCCTGTTCAAACCAGACCATCGTAGGATAGTTGTGAAACTATATCTCTAGATCCATCAGGTCTTGTTCCACAGCTATTTGATGTGGTAAATTGATCTTCTCGTGGCCTCTGATCCCCTTGTAGCAGACTATTTACCACATGTGTTTCCTAGAACGGCTTCTCGTGCTATTGCCGGCTATCATTGGGCTATTGCTTGTATCCTGGCTTTTACGAGGTGATCAGAGTTCTGGACTTCACCTCCTTTTCTGCCATTACTAGAGGGTTTTTTTCATCGAGAGATTCACTACGTAAGACGAAACACATAATTATTGGACGTGGTAAGTATTGTGTTTGATAAATTGGTATTGTAAACCTAATTTTTATGATAAAACTTTTCCCCACGCATCCTACGCCCGTGTGTCCGATCTAAACACGGAGTATTGACGTATTTGCGCAGGACATTGATTTTTTTTCTAGGGAGTTTAAGAACTGATATATAGGTATGCCTTTTTATCATAAAAATGGGTTTTATGAGGGAAAAAAACCCAACTCAAGTCACAGCTGATGTCATAGTTTCTGGACACTGCAGGCGATGGATTCTATGGATTTTTTAGAGATGTACTTACACGCGCGCATCTTCAAACGTCACAGCAAATTCTACAATGACAAGACACGCACGGTTCAATCAGCACATGCACATTTTATTGTCCAATTATACGTCATTATTGGGCAATGACTGCTATTACGTCACTTACGTGGTAGAATTAATGCTAGCGCATAGTTTGAGTTGCATGATCTATTTCCATGTATTTGCTCGTTTTAGTAAAGATACATTTTCACGTCCTTGATCCATTCACATATTTGATTTATATTTAACTGTACGGAAGTTTGGCTATTCTGGTTAGCGATAAATAAGCAGATTGTTGTATCAACCGCAAAGAGTATGATAAGACTATTCAGGAACTTTGGCATATCGTTGACGAATATAAGAAAAAATATGGGGCCTAAAACACTGTCCTAGCTGGGTTACACACACGATACTTTCTCTGGTTGTAAGCGAGACCAATTGACAATACTCACTGTGATGAACCTTATTGGACATTTTATGTATTGCAAGACTAATTTACAAAAATGTAGATAAGAAATTCGAGGGACACCTTATCGAACGCCAACGTGAAGTTTAGGTAAATAGCGTCTACGGTATTACCTCTTTCCAGTGTCGGCATACAATGCAAAAGAACCTCAAGTAGTTGGGTTAAACATACAACTGTACGTCATTATGCTCCATTCGCTCCAAAACATGTTCTTAGACGATTGTTTGCATAATTTCACAAAGGACTTTTGTCAGGCTAATAGGATTCCAGGGTATTTATCTAAATGGAATCTACTAGCGGGAGATCTTTGCCTCAAAGGACTTGGCATATCTGCACAACTAAGGGATTGTGTGCATGCATACGTTGAAAACATTGTAAAAATAATGAAATGCATTTTAGAAATATTTTTTATTATTTCAGAAATATTTTTTTACACTTTTCATAATGATATTGGTTAAACGATGACAAGTATTCGCACTAAATTTAAAAAAATGTATTTTGTACTTAAAATATGGCATTTAAATTTGTTTTGTTTAGCATTCTTCAAACAAATTTTTCGGATGAAACTCCGTGTTCAATGTACCACTCAATTTGATCAACTCCGCATTCGTTTGTGACCTAAGATAACAACCCTTATCCTAAAAAAAACACTGCAATTGTACGAATTATTTGAGGTTGAATTAAAAATATGAATAACTGGAAAAATAACAGACCTGGTGGAGATGGCATCGTAACAGAGTTCCATCAAATATATTTGTATGTTTTCAAAAACTATTTTTAGAACTTGCAAGTGTAATATGTAGAGGCAATAGGATCGCAGAATCGCAATCAAAAATAAATTTAGTATTATTGGACAATAACGGAGAACATTACGATTTATTTTTAAAAAAAAGGAGACTGTTGACACTTATTTATAAGTTTTAAAAATAAAGCAAGTTTCGAAAAAGTAAAAGATCATAGATATTAACTTTTATGAAGATCAGAAAGGGGATTCTTTACACGGAAGAAATATTGCTCGTGCAAAAAGACTGATATCAGATATTCCTTAATCTACCGGTTTGAAAAATGAAGAAGGGTTCATTATTTTCTTTCATCAGCTAAAACCCTTTCGATGGGGATGTATAGATAAATGTCTTAAGCACAAATGCTATAATTAGATGCTAAAACAACATCACGTTATTTTTAAATAATAAATTATATCTATTAAGCTTGTCTATTATGAAAACGTTTACGCGTCAATACGTTGCATGTATCTCATTTCTACAGAAATCTTCTAACGGCATGGTACAATTTTTAGAAATCAGTATGCCAAGAGATAGAAACGCACAGTTAAAACACTTTTTTTCGTATCTATGTGATACAATTCAACACAAAACCTATGATTTGCAGTTTTTTTTCAAAAGGGACATACATATAATAGAAGAAGTATGGTATTCAATGCAAAAATATATATACTGATGAGTGAAGTAGTCGAATTTTCCGTCAATAGTTTCACCACTAGATATTGTGGGTAAGTGCAATAAGAATGAGACACTACAAACGGCAGTACTGAGCCAGAAGTAAATAGGGAATTAGAAAATATACCATAAACAGTGAAATTTAACAAAAAATATTTGCAACATTCTGACATCATTAAACTTCAGGAATTTTACGCAGAAGTGAAAATAATTAGGTTCGGAAACTCTAGTGGAAATATATTCTTTAAATGTAAATATATATACAATAGAATTATTATAAGTTATGAAGATACTAAATGAAGGACACTGTTCCTAAAAATAATAATCAAGCACTAGAAACTGAGGAAAAGGAAATATTTGAATATCACGAAAATTATGTATTTTCTATATTGATAAATAGTCATATGAAATGGCTGCTGTATTTTCTATTTTGATAAAAATCGTCATATCATAAGCACAATGTTATGGAAGTGACGAAATGAGATGAAGTTTCATAACAAATATACAAATGTTGAACCAACAAAATTAAAAATAAGGAAATAAATAAAAATGGAATTTTGATTAATTTTTGAACCAAACCAAAACAAAAGTTTTAAAAAGGTGACGTTGTATCACACATGTATGAAAATATAAATTGATTTGAGTGTTATTGAAACCAATGTGCAGTATTGAGCATAAGTACATAAAATGGCGCCCTAATGTGAAATGTAAATAAAGCCTTTTTACTTCAAATGGGAGCTTGGCCAATCGTGCTGGTAAGTCGGTTACACAAGCTGCATGTTGATAGTTGTATTTACATTATATGTATACTTCATAGTAATAAAATGATTTCAGTGAAAAAATTATATGTAATTATAAAATATGCAAGTTCAGAGAATATTGTGATAGGATAAGATGCGATATAACATGCTTGACTTTCCCTCCAATCCTGTTCAAAACACGGGACTGACTGGTATCTATGCAATTTGGGAGAGGGGGAATAAACACATCAAAATCAAAAGACAATTTTACATCATGAGCTATTTCTCCCAACTGATCCACCCACGATGACGGTATACACGTTATAGACCGTCAGGACAAAAAGAAAACGAAACGGGACTCACCTGTGGCAAAAAACTCGTCATCATTGCCTCATTGAAAATGTTCCTGGAGCTTGTATCTTCAACCAAGCCATACAATGCATGCGACTTAATAGAGTGATGGAAGGGGCAAACGAATGGTGCTGCCATATTGCCAATAGTCAATAATAACCCAATTGCCTTACCCCTAACCAACTTCGGACAGTAGTATCCTAAGTAAAAGACAAAGAAATTGAATTGAAATTGCGGAAAGCAATGTGTATCTGTGAAGATATATATATATATGCATGTGTGTGTCTCGTAAGTAATATCGCAGTTCATATAAACACGAAATTGATCACTATGTATTCATTATATGATATAACAACTTACTGACTTCAAAACTAGCAGCTTTCATCCTTTACGGGGCTCTTTAGGTTTATTTCAAAGGACAACTTGAAGAGACCTGTGTAGGATGAAAGCTGTTAGTTTTGAAGTCAGTCGTTATATCATATATTTTTATATTTTCATCAATTACTTATCCGCTTCATATGGATATTTAATCATTTTCATTACATGTATAAACACCTATACAAAACTAATTCAAAAAGTTACGCATTTGTTCATTTCCCTGTATATACTTTTCAAAAACCGAAATTGCATTTATAATGAATTTGTATTGTGAAAAACAGAATTTTGCCAAAATGATTATGTTATGATATCATTATAGTTTGTGTTTTGACAGGATTGACATGTGTATAGACTTACTGCTGAAGCTTAGAGGAGGAATTCCCGACAGGATCACATCGAGTTGGTATTATGCTCTTTGTCTTGAGTTGGTTCAAAACGGAGGTAGGTCCTGTGTTTTGTGGTAAATATAGTTCAAGTAACAGCTGATCAGATTATTCTTGATAACGCATAGGTGTAGAGTTATGAGGGACCATGTTTTACTATCCTTTCACTTAAATATATGCTTTGTTCTCGTTGCTTTTTGCCCGCCAAATTTAAAAGAATGAGATGAGCTGGCAGCTTCCAGTTTTTGACCATATTAATGCTTGATGCAATTTCTCCTTTAGCACTTCGACCTCCCAGGGGTCGAAGGGGCGGGGCAAAATACGGATAATTTGGCCTTATTGCTTTAAGCAAGTTTCCTTTTGATTTATGTGATGAATATCAAGCATTCTCAAATGGTGGGAACACATGTGTGTCTGGTGGAGCTAACCCACAGTCAACTCCGATAGCGGACCAAAATGGAGATATCTGGCTATATTGCCTTGGTCAACTGAATATATGAAGTGGTTATAAACCATACGATATCGGGATTGGCCAAAGGATCCGTCCTCGGCTCTGGAGCCTTAGTCCCTTGATCATAAAATTTGAAATGATTGAGATCGCCGCAATATAACCATGTATACATTTGCTTGGCATAGATAAACAAACACAATCATGTATCAGAACTGACACTTGAACCTCATCCTGCCAATAGGGACTTAGTCCCTTGGACAAAACATGTAATCAATTGAGTATCCGACTTAAATTGCTAGGCATGATAAGACAAGACATGAAAACAATTGTGATTTTCTCCCTTAAACTATATACACTATTGCCGTTAGGCTTGGCCCTAGGGTTTTACCTCGGCGATTGTAATGAAAAGAACATATATATAAACAAGTAGTGATAGCTTTGTTCCTGGGTCAAAACATGGAACCACTGAGATCACCACACAAACAAACATATCTTTCGTATATGTCATATGAAGTACATCCACTCGGAGTGAGATCTAAGACGATTTATTACTAATCCATTACTCTGATGAATGAGCAGTCACAAGAAACGAAAGAATAGATGGTTCATCACTATGATATACCCTCTTTCTAGTGAGAAACATCAGACTCATCGTCGAGTCTTCTTGGTACAACCGTGGTTTTAAAAGCCATATTCATATTATTCAATGGAAAAAAATCGTAATCGGTGTCGAGGTCCCTATATTGGCGACAAGGATATTGCTTGGTTAGATAGATTAATATTACCAATAGTTATGTAATATATATTAAATTTGCTACTAGACCATACAGTAGCGTGCACAGTTTGAGATATGAGACTGCTAAAAACCGAAAAATTCGCCCGGTCAAGGTTTCGCCCTTTCACAGAATATTCCTTATTCCTCCAGTGTTAATTATGCCCTTCACACTTAATTACTTTGTTGTTTACTGATGTTCGCTGTAGTGATAAATTTGCCCTCGTTACGACGGACGAAAAAGGCGAAACTGCAGCAAATATTTCCCGGTATACAGGAACAAGAATGATTTTTAATGTTTATTTGTTGTAAGACTCTGGTCCTGAACACTTCATCAGCTGTTTGACGTTTTCCACCAGTCTGTTCAAAAGTATGGACGCAGTGAGAGGCGAATACTCTAGTAGATACTACCTGGCTATGTGTATGGCGATATAGTAAGTGCATGTGAAACTGATAAGAATGATCCAGTGTAATTTGATAACGCTATATATATGTGTGTTACTCAGTAAAATGCTCCAGTCAATACTACCTAGTCATGGTTAAATAGCAATGTGTGTGCAATGTAATAAATAGTTGTGTTACAACACCAGAATTGTTCAGTAGATACAATATGGCTAGAAATTATGAGATTACTCAAACAGAAACTACCTTGATATGTGTAATGAAGAAGGTTGGTGTGTAACCAAACTCGATTATTCCAGCATATACTAATTCGCTATGTTTTGTTTAGTTTGTATGTAACTTAATCGAACACGCCAAACGATACTACCTTACGATATGAAATGTAAAAAGCGTTACTAGAGAAGAACGCACAAATATATACATTTAATGTAGGATGTATGTGTGTAACTATACCAGCATGATCCAGTAGAAACTACTTACCGATGTGTAAATCATTAGGATAGAATACTCCAACGAGTCCAGTAGATACCTGGCTTTGTTAATGAAGATACCAAGATGAAGATATGAAAATGGAATAGGGTGTTCGAATCATATATGATTAGTCGATGAGCAGGGTAAGTATTTAAATGAATATTAACAGTTTTTGAAGAAAATAATAATAAATAATAATAATAATTGGAAGTTCTTATATACCGCTTTATCACATCCTAGTTCGTAGGTCGTCTCAAAGCGGTTCACAAATTATTATCCGTGGTTATATGTCCTTTGCAACCAGCCAATACATTTCTCAACTCCCTGGGGAGCATACAGCCGGAGCTGCCATTTCGGCGCTAACAGCTAGCATTCAACAATTCTAGCACTACCCAGCCAGGTACTCATTTACACGAGCCCGGCGTCCTACCACTGAACTACCGTGCCTCCTAAGAAAACAGCATTTTAACTAATTTGCTTAGCTTGATGATCAAATTGAGTCATGGTGAAGTGGACCTGAAATCAGCATGTTATTCTGTTATGTTTCATTTGTAAACACAATCAAACTGTTACTGGTCTAAAATGGGTAATTAACCCTTTACTCCATAATGACGCCTTTTGACGCCTCCCTGTGCTACCTCAGTTGAAAAGTTTTGCCCTTGCGTAATCTGTATCAGACTTCATCAAATTTGTATCCAAAATAAAAAAGTATATACTTGTGAATATCTGGCGTTAATTTTCTTGATGAAAAAAATGTTTATCAACATACATGATAGTTTTAAACATTTTTTTTTTTTTTTTTTTTTTTTAATGCCGTCGCCATTTTGTCGAACTTTTTGTTGGCAACTTTTCAAAACACTGAAATTGCAGTGTTTACGATTTTTATCATGAGTTATTCATACCACCTGTTGTTTGAATGCCTAGTCTTCATTTTGTACGATACAGTTTTGAGTTGAATGAGTTTTGGTAAGATTTTTTTTTTAATTTAAAAAATGACGGAAGACCAAGTCGATGTCCTTTCCCAGTTTGGAGCAGTACAAATTTGCAATAAATTAATATAAAATACACAATTGTGTTTAAAATAAGATTCGAAATATCAGAAATTCAATTAAGAACTGAAAGATATGCAGTCGATTCCATACCTTTCTTTTTTCCCCGATACATTTTGGACAAGATATCGTGTATAATGTAAACATGTGAATTCTTGGGGAATACCCTTTTCTGTCTTCCGGCGATTAACGCATCAATGAGTCATAAAGTGGGCGGGAACTGAGAACTTTTATTAACCAGAAAAGAAAAGAAAAATCAATGATATATTTTATGAAAATACATTTTGTAACATGATTTTGAAGCCTCAATAATTTTCTTAATAAATTGAACGTGAATAACGAGTTTTTCAACTTTTTCTGCTCGAACTTCTAAACCCCGCCCACCGATCGGAATTCATAATATAGTACAGTACCCTACTTGCAGTGATGTTTTCACGCAAAAAAGACGATTAACATTTTTCTCATATTTTATTTCAATAAATATATTATTTTTATATGGATAAAACTGTTACCATGGCAACAAAATATAAAAAAAAATACTAAAGGAAAGGTGCAATACCATATATATATATAAAGCTTATGGTATGTGTGTTGTCCGTCGTCCGTAAACATTTTCTTTGAATGACTTCTTAAGAATTGGAGGACCTAGGGCAATGCTATTTTGTAGGTCATTGGGACAGAGTTCTATAAAGTTTCCTCAAATAAATGAGATTGACTTACTTTCGAGGTCACAGGGGTCAATTATGTAAAATGTTTCAAACAACTCTTGATTAACCAGGAGGCCCAGAGTAATGAAATTTAGCCAGTTTGTACCCTGGACAGAGTGCTATAAAGTTTTCCAAAATTAGTTACCTTGACCTACTTTCGAGGTCACAGGGGTCACATATTTAAATATCTTTAAACAACTTCTCCCGAAATTCCAGGAGGCCCTGGGTGATGATATTTGACCAGCGATAGAGTAGTATACGTTTTCATTTAGTCTGGAACATTCTTATTCCAAGGAGACTCAAGTGCTTTTATTGAGAATATTTTTCCCAAGATTCCTCAAATATCCAAGGGAGAGATACAGGCCCTTTAGCCTTTTGTCTTTGATGTTTTTATACATAACTTACAAGGTATAATGTGACAATGATTACAGTGGAAGACATTTGTGAGAGAAACGCTTTAAAAATCCAGGAATGTATTTATGTCACAGCTGCTGCAAAGTTTATTTACAGCCATTACACAAAGGAATTTTTTTCTGAGTCTCAAAGCTCAAATGCAGTTTATACCATAGCATTTTAATGTAAATAACAGGTATTATTCGCTGACAAGTTTTCTTTTCATGGCATTTCCTGTAATTACAAAATTCAAATATCTAACAACCAATAATGATGTTTGAAATTGGCATTTGTTTAATTTTTTATATGGTTTATAATTTGTATCCTACACTATCCAAATCTAATTAATCTAATCTAATTAGGTTATAATCTGAAGTGACACTGTGTGATTTTAATTATAGCTACTGTCGGTGTCAAGACTGGGAGGCATGCCAGCGCTGGTTTGATTACTGGGAATTGTACAGGACAACCGAGTTATCGTTCTTCCCCCTGTACACTTTGTGTAAAGAGGTGGAAGTCAAACTCCTGTCTATCTCTGCGAGTCACGGCAAACCTCACAAGGTCTGGAAACCCCTGCAATCAAGCGTCCGCAAGGTACACACAGACTAAGCACCTGTGTGAGGAGATTTCTAATGGACCGCGATTGCGATTTACATATTTATTTATAAATGGGCTGCACCGACCAATTACAAAATTTCAAAAGGGTTATAGCATTTTAAATTGGCATTTTATCTGTGCTATAGGTGTAAGATAAAGCTTTCCGATAGAATATATTGTGGTGAAGGAGACTGTATGGGCCTCGTTGTCATTGTGAAATTACAATAAAAACAATAGAATTACAACATACATGGTCATTTACTTACTTCGCATTAAAGCAAGGAGGCACGTGTTCTTTAACATCATTACTGCGCCGTGGTAAAAAAAAAAATCCCTTAATATGTCCAAAACAACAGAGTGGGTTTTGATCAAATTTGGTCTAGAGTATCCTTTGGTAAAACATGCTTTGTTACTTCACATGCAGAATCTTGTATGTCAGCGCGCCTTTTGGATGGTGGTGAGTTGCGTATTGAAAGTTTTCTATTGTCCCACAATCTATGGAGTTATAACCATTTTTTCAACATTCATAACGTTGTTAGGAAAACGCACTGTCATGTCACGTATAGCTGTCATTTGTTATTTTTACTTTTAGGGAAACTAAATACCACTTAATACCATGTCATGGCCCTTTGTTTTTATATATCAAAGGTAGTCTAGGAAAGGGACTGACTTTACCTTAATATGTTATCAAAGACAGTCTGAAGTTTTACATCCTCGATATCCAGGGGTTATGCTCACTTTCGCTCTCTACACCCCTGGAATATATAGCAAAATTGAAGGCTCAGTGTGTGCCACCTTGTTGATGAGATACGAAGACTAGTTCGATCTTTTGATATACATCAAAAGAATCTCGCGGTCAGGTAACGGTAAACATTGACAGGCTTTGAAGTCGGGCGTCTCTCCTTTGTAATCTTCAAAGGACATGTATCAGTCTAGCGACTGGTCAGTTTTTTTACCAATCAAACAGCTATATCCGTGCCTTCAATTTTGCTATGAAATATCCCAGGGGTGCAGAGAGCGAAAGTGAGCGTAACCTTTGGATATCGAGGATGGAAGTTTTATCGATGTAATAGAAGATAGAAACTTGCAAAATATTTTTTGTTTTTATTGGTTTTATGGTTGAGTGTCAAAGGGGGATAATATGCAGGATTGTTTATTATTTGAATAATGCTGTTTTTCCAATTTTAAACCACATTTAGATAGTCTTTCAAATATGATGTCTCTTGGCAGATCAAAACTATTCCCGTGTCATTGGTTAAACTTCCGTGTGTTACATATCAGGAATGGAGTTCACTTATTCTATTCATGAAAAAAATAACATTCACGCACTACGCGTTATACAGCTTGCTAGTTTTTCAATCCCGTGCGATCTGTCTGGAACATTTACGTTGCATTTGGCGCCAAATGGTTACTTGGAAACTATGTAGATAATACATTTTTTGCTAATGAGGAAAGAGAAAGAAATTAGTCACACGTTACTGAGCGAGATCGGATTGTAACATAATCCAATCCACGGGTCATCTCACTCGGGTATTTGTGGAAGATCTTATTAATCCATATTATCATAATGAAATGGCTTATGTGATATGTTATCTTATAGAATTTGAAGAGAAACTTGTAGGCATAATGTCCAGGAATAATATCATTCAGCTGTAAACATTTATCTTGATTGCATTTCAGGACCTTGATTTCTTGACAAGAAATGTAGCGATTATCCCTGGCTTGAAGCCCCGGGTGTTCCATCTGAAATCGTACTACTGTGCCCTTTTCTGTAAGACTGGGAAGGCCATGCAAAACCTTAGCAGGGCGAGCAAGGTCGCCCGAGAACAGGGAAACCAATCAGAGTGGAGATGGGCGGAGCACCACAGGCATGTCTGGTTCAATGCACCAAAAGAATGCAGGCAATGGCAAAAGATTCCAAAAGAAAATCCTAATGTTTGGCTATGGAAACCTGAGCGTGGCAACCTTTTCACTTGGCCACTGGAGTGAAGGGTTTGATCTTAATAGATGCATTCTTGGTGCAAGAGAATTAGAAGGACAGAAAATAGCCAAAGAGTTTGCGCAACTTTCTCTCATGCTCAGTAGAACATCATTTATTTTAAAACACTCTTTCTAAATGCTGAACATCAAAATACATTCCAAAATACAATTCAAAATTATGTGACAACATGGTTGTGTCTATAAATATAATAAGGAACTATTCTTGTCATAGAAATTAGGCAAATACTACTTTACAAGAAGGAAGTTTAATTTGTTGAGGTTGTGACAACAAGGTTGTATCTGTAAGTATGATAAGGAACTATTCTTGTCATAGAAATTAGGCAAATACTACTTTACAAGAAGGAAGTTTAAGTTATTGAGCTGGAATTTGGAACATTGAAAACATTAGATCAGCATTGGAAAGGTGTTTTATAATGGCTCTGTATCGAGTTGGGCATCAACACAGGAATGCTCTTTTATAATGGCTTTACATCGAGTCAGACATCCTTTAAAGGGGTAATGGAACTTATTTGAAGAAAGCTGGTTAAATAACTTCACATTCGCGTGTTCAAACTGGTGAAAGCAGTTTTAATTTAATTCATCAGAATGTGATCTTTACAAGATCACTTCTCCAAAACATATGTTTAAACTTTATATTATTTATCGCAGGAAGGTCACCCGTCCAAATATTTGTATTTGAACTCAAAATATGATGTGCTATTGTAAATATAATAATTTTGTCTAATTGTATTGTTATGAATATGATAAATGTCTTATTATGCTATTATAAATTGTGTATAACCGTATAGTGGAAATGTCATGTTGAAGTGGTGTCTAGATTTACATTGCAAACCTGTATTGTGTAAAGGGAGGAAATTCCCTGAATTGTTAATCGTCTAATGAATATAAAGCGTTACATCAGGAGTACGAATTACATATGTTCACTTGTGTCAAACTTTGAGGATGTGTTATCTTCATTATTCATTATAATTCAAGTTGTTCTTTTTTTACTTGAAATTCATGATGAATCTAAAGCAGACATTGCATTATCAAGGTTGGAAAAATTCAGATTCATGTTTTGCTTGTATGAGTTTAATATGATTTCATTTTGTGTATTTTTAAACACGACAAAGAGTTTATTGAAATTAAGCTAGGAACCTGCATGCTCGAACACAGTTTTGCAAACCATTGCAAGGATAATACTCAATTAAATGAATGCTCAAACAAAATACGATGCAGTAAATTATGATTTTCATTTTTCATTCAAAAGATAATTAAGCCTATATTTACCAGTCTGGATATTTCAATGGTACGCTTAACATCAAAAATAGATTCAGATAAATTATACACATTTTTTCAGATTGTTTTAATATTAAGGCGAAAAGTTTTAACAAAATTCAGTTCAGTATGTGTGATTTTGCTTAAGGTGGCTCCACACATCGTCATCAGCGTCCATTTTCGTGACGTACTTCCGGAAAAAGTACAGCTCGGACTCAATTATCTTGATCGAAATGTGCATGTACACCGTGTCGTCATTTCCGTATTGCGTATCGGGCATTCAATTAATGTCGTTGTGCAAATTATAGTTACACCTTGACCGTTTTCGTTTAAACGGTCAAACCGATCGGACCACTGTTGTTCGTTCATTAAATAAGGTCGGACCTAGTAATCTGATGCTGCTTTCAGGCGAGCCGTGAGAAAGCCTTGCAAGGCCTGCATATACATTTGCAGGTCCGCCAGGATTTATACCCGAAATTGTTACATTTATAAACGGTCAAACCGGTTGCTCCGCATACACGAACAGGCCCCTGGTAAACAATAGTACACGTGCGTGCCGATGATATGTCAACACCCGATATCGAGATTTTACTGGGAAATGTATAATCACACGTATTTCAGGAATAAAGCTTTCAAATTCATAGACATAAACAGACTCACGGGAAGATAGTGACATGAGACCAAACGACCTCAAGAAGGTCATATAGGAAACGCATGGAATGCGGACGTACCAACCTCACATCTGCAACACGAGTTCATAAGCTCGAGGTCGTTACGATTTTCGCTGTTGAGGAAGTTTCGCTCTGTCGATTAAATCGTGTTTACAAATGAAGTCTACTTACTCTGAAAATAATGTTTTGTAAAATATCAAGATACCTATAAAATGCATGTGTGAGTGCACATGAGAACGGCATACCATGCGATATATGTACCTGACATGTAATTATAAACATACCGTGAGTTAGCGGACTGTGGAATGATGTCCAAAGTGTACATGACTGAGGGTAATTTGGCTCCATTAAAGAACAATAAATTGATAATTTTGATATCATATTTTTGATTTATATCCATCATTTTTGTTATATGTAAACAGGGACAACTGTCATTGTGTAAATGTCACCCCTCTGCAAAAAGTTCCGATTTTTTTCAAGGAAGATAACTCTTACCCGGATCGAAGTGATTGTAAAATGTAAAATAAATTAATTATAAAGCCATTGTGTTTTTTTTGTTCAATTTCCCATTCTATATGTATAGATCTTTGTGTCCTGTTGGCTTTTAGCTTGTAGATAATCACTTTTATCCGTTCAAATTCAATAAAAAACACTTTGTGTAACATGTGTTACATATTTTGCGATAAATAAAATATTTGTAGGGTTAATTAGAAATGCTTCTTTTCATTTTATTATTGTTGTTATTGTTCCGAACAATGTCACACCCAAAAAAAACCCGGAAAATATTAAAATTGACGAAAATTCAATTTTTTGGTATTTTTTCCAAAAAAGTCCCCTAACCATCGGAGTGTTTAGATTTTCATAAAATCAACTCTACATAGTTGCATAACCATTATATGAAAGTTTCAACGAATTTCGCTCGTTAATTACGAAAGTGTGGAGCCACCTTAAAGCTGACTGTGCAAGTTTAAAAAGCTTTTAATTGAGATTTTTAAAAAATCCTTTTTCCTGGTTTTGAGATCTTCTCCAGTCACATTCAGCTTCCGGCTGTCATATCTAAGGAAGCGCCGATATTTTATTATGTACTTGCTTGGTAACGAGTATGGGTCTAGCTAGGTATAAAAGTGCATTACCCGTCGAACCGTTTATCATTTGTTCAATGTGTGTGCAATGTGGATACTATATACTATATAGATGGCACACTTTCACGATTTTGAACCAACATCTTTATCAGAAAAGTTGAATAAAATTTAAATTGATTACATGAAAGATATCATTTATCAAATAAAAGTGGAAATAATAGTAAGATACGACCAACTAAAACATCTAATGCACACTCCCTGTTGTTTTTAGAATTCTCCTTTCAGCGCCCACTCACACAGAATTCATACGGTGACCGTTTCCGGCGTATTCTAAAAAAAGAAAGGCTATGTAACAGGTTAGCAAGCATGTTGTTCCTGTATTGTACATCAGTAGTCATCATAAACTGCATTGGAGTTAGGGCTACTGAGAAATTGTCTGTATTGTACAAGAAAACTTAGTTGAAAACGAGCAGGGGTTGATCTGCCGTTGCACTCCTGTCAATCTTTTAGCATAATAAAGGTGGGGTTTTTTTTGTATTACTTTCATTATTAATTTTTGTCAGAATTTCAGGCTCCTGTGTGATAACATCCTGTGTGAAAACAATTCTAATTCCAATTATTTCCATAAGAATGGTATAGTTATCAACATTGTTAGTGCGTTTGATTTTTTATATCGGCTGCCGATCAGGGTGTGCGGTGTATTGAATTGCAAAACGGTCAGTTATAGAATGATAACAGGTTTGACAGATAATGCACTTTTTATACCCAGCGAGACCACTACTCGTTACCAAGCAAGGACAAGTTAAAACTTCGGCGCTTCCTCAGAAACGATAGCCGGAAGAGATAGAACTTGGTAAAATCTCAAAACCAGAAAAAGAAAATAAAACTTTTTTTAAACTAAATTGAAAGCTTTTTAACTTGCACCGTCAGCTTTAATGTTGACCATTAGTTTTGTAGTAAAAGTCTATATTATGTTAATACATGTATGTTTGGTTACAGATGGATGAAGACTCTATTTTTAAGTTTGTAGGTGTGTTTGTGTGTTTAGATATGGATGTGATAAAAATAAAATAGAAACAATGGCCTTTCTATCTTTTGTGTAATATCATCTCACAAAAGTACTTGTGAGCTCGTCCATATGGCGTCAACCTGTCTATGGCACCTTACATGATACCATGATTTGTTCACCAGATGATGGCATGGTGTCTGAAATATGAACTTTAGGGGAATTGTTAGATAATTCAAATCTAATGACTGAACATTTGATGAGGAGTTGTTGCTGTATGGCTTTATGGTATGGTTATATAGTATTTACCATAGTAGGTTGATTAAGTAAATGCAGATTTTTGCTGAGCATGCCATTCGTCAATGTTGAGATCTGAAAAAGTTCACGTATGTTAATAAATTAACGACATCGATTTGTGGACAACTTGTACACATTTTACACCTTTGTGTACATACGCTTCACTGGTCATTTGTCTGATGAAGGTGGCAGAATACATACCGTACTAGTCATTGAAACATCACACAGTAACACTTATTGTTTGTGTTACAAGAATCTTTTCGTAATGGTGGATTCATTTTGCGACGTTCGACCGCGACACTACCAGATCAGTGGGTTGATGCGTTTACATAACGACCGTTAATGATAAAGAAAAATATTCCATATACTACTTATATTATTACTAAATTGAAAATTTAAAAGTGATGGAAAAAAAGGGAAAATAGTGTTGTTCACTGCGCATTTTTAAATTTACCCATATTCACTGGAGCTATGTTATCCTAGCAGCCACGGTTATCGTAGTTACAATCGCAGCAACCCGCTTCGAATGGGGTTTTTTCATCGTATAGCATTTGACCATTATATGATGTAAATATACGTGCACCAGAGAATATGTTCGTTGCCAACTGCGTTCATACTAACGTATACGCCGTCAAAATAAAGGTTAACCCTTAAATTAATGCGTGTACAAAAGAAATTCGTATGACAAAAGTGTTATCAATTGATCGACAAGTAAATATGCTGCTTATATAGTTGATCTGGGTAAAGGAGGGTAACATTTGTAAATAACTCTTGCAGTTCTAAAGGACCAGCCCCTAGCAAAGTAGTAATAGAACAATCACGTTCTAAAGTGTCAACAAATACATATACAGCGACTGGATAGTAATTCACATTTTTTTGTAAGAAAACATCCAGTAAATTTACAATATCGGGATGGCGAAAATCAATCCAACATTGTTCATCACTTTGCAGCTTTCCGACAAACTAAGCCAACACGAACACCGAATATGCATCAGAAAAAAATACAGTGGCGAAGATACTAGGGAAGTCAGAAGAAATTTGAAACGAATGAAATCATTGATGGCATTCAAGCAAATTTGGCATCGTCGTCCTTACTCAAACCTGATTTTTCAACGATTTGTTTCCATTAAAACTTCTTTTGTAATATACCCAATTTAATAAATTCTTACATACAAATAATTTTGTAGACTGTACTTATGTAAGAAAAAACATATATTTGAAATTTCACCATCAGTACTCTTTCGAATTTGATAATACATAATGTAATATAATTACTTAACGGCACAATGTGGCATAAGAATGCACAAAGATCCCAAAATGACTTTACATTGGTCTACTCTACTCTATCAGAAGCGGAGTTAAACCAAACATTCCTAAACAGGTGTCAGATCTAGTAAGTAAAGAAAAACATTGAATCGGTGTTATACGTAAAAAATGGATCTTTTATGAACGACGCAAAACCTGCACTGGGGAAAAGAAACCCGAGTTTGCAGCTGCATAGACAAGTCGCAAAATGATAGATGTATACAGCCTGAAACTGAAAGGGGTTGATATTTCATATCCCTCTAACATCATAAACGACATCGTCTGTATAAGGACAACCTAATTTACATATGTCAAGATACACAACAACATGTATGGGTAATTTTCACCTCTTTTACTTTTTGATCTTGTATAAATCATTTCAGATTCATTAAATATTTTGAAGCATTTTAGTGAAACACATTAATTAATTTATCTAGACTACATTTGTTATATGCCAATAATACCACATCATCTGCCTGCGTAGGGCAAGTGACATTAGTACTTTCAACTCAAAATGCAGCATTTGAGTTACATAAGCTAATTAACAATTAATTTATATTAAGTATACATCCATTCCTTTTTCGATGGCGAACATTGATATAAAACGCAACTCTGCATATATGCAAACATTGTGGCAAATAGTTGTATATATTTAAAAGAAATAGACTTCAATTTAATAGTAATAAGCTTAAGTTATCATAAAATACAGAAAAATCCTCCAAATCGTTAGTAGTAAGTTATCATTAAATACAGGAAAATCATTCAAATCTTTAGTTATAATTCAATAAAAGAATATTCATCCAAGTAATAGTGATAAGCGATACTTAAAAACAGGAAAATCCTAAAATTAAATAGCAGTAAACTGTGTTATTTAATACAGGAAAATCCTGAAATTTCACTGTAATAAACTATCATTAAAAACAGGAAAATCCTTCATTTTTAAAGTAGTAAGCTATCATTCAAAAAACACAGGAATAACCTTGAAATTTGTAATAGTAAACTTTCATAAAATACCGGAGTATTCTTCAATTTACTAGTATTAAACGATCATTTGATAAAGGACTTTCCTTCTATTCATTAGTGGTAAGCTGTCTTTAAATACAGGAATATCCGTTGAGTTTATTGTAGTAAGCTAATAAAACAAAACATGAATATCCTTCAATTCAATAGTAGTAAATTATCATGAAATAATTTATACTTCAATTAAATAGTAGAAAGCTATCATAAAATACAGAAATATCCTTTGACTTTATAGTTAGGTGTCATTACAAATAGGAATATCTATCAATTTGATAGTGTTAAGCTACCATTAAAAACAGGTATATTCTTAAATTTTATAGTACTTGGCTATCATTAAAACAGGAATAATCTTAAATTTAATGGTAGTTAACTGTCATGAAGCACATAGAAAATCCTTAACATTTACAGTAATAAGCTTTAATCAAACACGGGTATATCCTTCAATTTTATAGTAATAAATTATCGTGAAATACAGGAATATCATTTGAGTTTACTGTAGTAATCTTTAATAAAGAAAAACATGAATAGTTGAGTCTGGTTTTGATGGCCAGTTAGAAGCAGTCGAGTCTTGACATCCTGTCGATAGTTCCTTCAGTGTGCTTGCCTCATGACCTCCACTGGTACACCTTTGACAACACACTCAGCATTCATGAGGACAAACACACCACAGAAACTGCTATCAGTCTGCTGCAAGGCGTAGCTGAATTCCACCGTCCAAATTTCTCTGAAATTTCTGTTTTTCTGTCCCGGTCAGCCATGAACTGAGTCCACAATCTGGTCAAACGATGACCAACCTGCCCATGCATGGAATCCAGGACGGTCACTGTTCTCTTTCTGATGTCAACCACCATCAGCACCCAGTGGTTCCCATGAACACAGATGGGCATCAGTACATGTCTTTTCATAGAGAATTGAACCTGGAAATAACAAATGTCAAACATTTTAGCACACCTGGTAAAACAGCCGTTAAGCTTATGTTAAATTTTGTTCTTGTGCTTCTGATTTTAAAATTATTTTAATTGGTATGAAGCATTAATACAGACAGCAAAAACTATTTTTCTATTTTATTGTATCAAGAAGTCAGCAGTTTTCCATTTAATTGTATGAAGAAGGCAGCACCCTTTCTGGAATACACACAATCATGAACACTTGATGAAAATGTCTCCAGACAACTACTAGAGCACCAATCAGATTTTAGAGGACTGAGCTAATTGTGACACATACCAACATAGTTTTATTTTTGTACATCCTCAATATATCCTTGATGTTATAAAGGATTGCCGCTGTGGAGGTAAAAGCACCAATAATCCCAGAAGAGATTCGTTTAAGTTGATACCTTCTGAAACATCCAGTGATCCAGTCTGCCTTGATCCCACTGAACTGCGGTGTAGGTGGGAAGGACAAACACATGGTTCATAGACACATAACTGTTCTGATTCATCTTCAAAACTGCCACGAAGGAGTTGATAATCTGTGGATGCAAGTACTAATTACTTTTATGCTCAGACTTACGTTCAAAGTTACCTTTATGAACTTTTAATTTGATGTAATTCTCATTTAAGTTAAAAAAAAATATGTCTACGACGTGGTGCTGTTGAACTATTTGTTTGTATTGGTTTTGCCTCTATTCTGATCCATTTTGTATAATCATATTTAAACAAGTGGAAAGAAGGACGGACATAAAGACTCATGATTCCTTTGACTTAATATACAAATAAAATTCACGTGTGTCATAATAATTCACAGACCATTATGAAAAGTCTTTTTCTACACAACCAATAAAATGTGCTATGTGACGTTGCGATGACAAGTACGATATGTACACTGTCACCTTCATCAGACAATTGACCAGTGAAGCGTATGCACACAAAGCTGTAAAATGTGTACGAGTTGTCCACAAAATCTGTGTTGATTTCGGCTACGCTGTAAGCGTATGCACAATAGTTGTTATATATGTACAGAAATGACTCGATCCAGCTACGCTTTGTTTAATACTTGGTCATAGATGTGCGAGAGTCTCGATTTAGAACTGGACCACTGCGGCGTATCCAGATGGCTTCCTTTATTTGCCGCTGGAACAGATTGCTCACTCTGTCCAAAACTTTGGAGTTATCCCAGTCAATCATGTGACTTTTATGTGTGGCATGGTCTTAGATTGCCGATTTATCTATCTGGGACTCCAACTGCTATATGTGACGTGTTACGGTATATGTACTGTGTTTCGGTATATGTGACGTGTTACGGTATATGTGACGTGTTGCGGTATATGTACTGTGTTTCGGTATATGTACTGTGTTACGGTATATGTAATGTGTTACGGTATATGTAATGTGTTACGGTATATGTGACGTGTTACGGTATATGTACTGTGTTTCGGTATATGTAATGTGTTTCGGTATATGTGACGTGTTACGGTATATGTACTGTGTTTCGGTATATGTGACGTGTTACGGTATATGTGACGTGTTACGGTATATGTACTGTGTTTCGGTATATGTGACGTGTTTCGGTATATGTGACGTGTTACGGTATATGTACTGTGTTTCGGTATATGTGACGTGTTTCGGTATATGTGACGTGTTACGGTATATGTACTGTGTTTCGGTATATGTGACGTGTTTCGGTATATGTGACGTGTTACGGTATATGTAATGTGTTTTTGCGCTGTCGTTTTACCAGGTTCTATCTTAACTCGTCCTCATTGTTCTCGTCTATTTTTCAAGATAGTGAAATCGACTAAATACATTCGACAAAGACAAAGTTTGCTTCAACACAAAAATCCGCCTAGTAAACAGAAGAATTAAAACTAATTTAGGAGAAATTGATAAATCTACAGGTCTGCTAATGAACCCTTAACTCAGTCACATATTTCACTCCTGACCAAGACTGATGAATCGTCTGTAAAAATGTGAGGAGAGTATCGTATGCAAGTGAGGCCACGCTTTCTCGCCAATTTGAAATCCTTACATGAGTGAACATTATTTTGGGGGTAAAAAACATTATATCTTGTTTTGCCTTGAACTTATTTTTTCTTTAGATAATTCAACATTTAAAAAAACTATATTAGACGACAGGAAGTGTTCTATTATTAATACACACAAAAAGCACGGATAATAAATCTGACGATAATGCATGAACCACCGTGGGAAATGTCTTGTTAGTGCACTCGAGTTGTCTCTCTTCTCACATCGATAACAGCCGCAGCGCCGAAACCGATATCGGCTGTTCTCGGCAAGTTGGATCCGTTGACAGATGTTTCTTCGTATTCTTTTTTAATACGGGTTTCAGTTGCTAGAATTCCCGTTTTCATTTTTGAATTGAGTACAGGTAAATAAAACCTGTATTATTTGTCGCAATAATAGCTCTCAACAGCTAATGTTCCTTGTTTACCTGTATGCGACGTTAAATAAAGTTTCTTGTATCTTGTAGTAAAACAATCCAGGTTCAATAGCCTACTAATGAGGTAGGATTTGGTCTCTGTTACATCCCAGGTAAACTCGTTTTATCATACTAACAATGACAATTTTGATGTCATTATCTCTCAGTTAAACCATAATAAGTTACAAATTATTTTTTCTTCGTATACTGATGTTTTATGTCGAAGTAAAACATTTTAATTCCTATCGTGAAACGATCTAATTAGACATTGTTAGACGTGACAGTCAGTATTTGTTACTTACCTACATTTACAGACCTCCCTCTGCTGGATCGTCACATCTTCTGGTCGTGAAACGATCTAATTAGACATTGTTAAACATGGCAGTCAGTATTTGTTACTTACCTACACTTACAGACCTCCCTCTGCTGTATCGTCACATCTTCTGGTCGTGAAACGATCTAATTAGACATTGTTAGACGTGACAGTCAGTATTTGTTACCTACATTTACATACCTCCCTCTGCAGTTTCGTCACATCTCCTGGTCGTGAAACGATCTAATTAGACATCGTTAGACGTGACGTGCAAATAATATAATTAACCTTGTGTTATTTTTGTGTCAAAAAGTGTAAATATCAGCATTATTTTTCACTGGAACGTAAATCATTATTGCGAAAGTAGTTGGTGACTGCTCGCTGTTTTGATTAAATTTTATAAACTATCGATTATATTTTTTAAAACAATTAATATCAATAAACAGCTGAGTAATTTCCATGTTAAGTAGGCGCGAGTTGCCAATCCCCTCTATATACTGTCCCTGGTTTAACTAATATATGACAATAATTATAAGAGAATTCACACAAATCTGAAAATACAAGCTTAACTAACATATCAAAATAAAAATATGATAATTCACACAAATTTGAAAAAAAATACAAGTTTAACTAAAACAATGACAAATTCAGAATACAAAATTCACATTCACTGAGAAAAGAAAAAGAAGTTGATGGTTTTTACATTACCCATTTAAGGTGGCTCCACACTTTCGTAATTAACGAGCGAAATTCGTTGAAACTTTCATATAATGGTTATGCAACTATGTAGAGTTGATTTTATGAAAATCTAAACACTCCGATGGTTAGGGGACTTTTTTGGAAAAAATACCAAAAAATTGAATTTTCGTCAATTTTAATATTTTCCGGGTTTTTTTTGGGTGTGACATTGTTCGGAACAATAACAACAATAATAAAATGAAAAGAAGCATTTCTAATTAACCCTACAAATATTTTATTTATCGCAAAATATGTAACACATGTTACACAAAGTGTTTTTTATTGAATTTGAACGGATAAAAGTGATTATCTACAAGCTAAAAGCCAACAGGACACAAAGATCTATACATATAGAATGGGAAATTGAACAAAATATACACAATGGCTTTATAATTAATTTATTTTACATTTTACAATCACTTCGATCCGGGTAAGAGTTATCTTCCTTGAAAAAAATCGGAACTTTTTGCAGAGGGGTGACATTTACACAATGACAGTTGTCCCTGTTTACATATAACAAAAATGATGGAAATAAATCAAAAATATGATATCAAAATTATCAATTTATTGTTCTTTAATGGAACCAAATTACCCTCAGTCATGTACACTTTGGACATCATTCCACAGTCCGCTAACTCACGGTATGTTTATAATTACATGTCAGGTACATATGTGACCAGAGGCTATCGCATGGTATGCCGTTCTCACGTGCACTCACACATGCATTTTATAGGTATCTTGATATTTTACAAAACATTATTTTCACAGAGTAAGTAGACTACATTTGTAAACACGATTTAATCGACAGAGCGAAACTTCCTCAACAGCGAAAATCGTAACGACCTCGAGCTTATGAACTCGTGTTGCACATGTGAGGTCGGTACGTCCGCATTCCATGCGTTTCCTATATGACCTTCTTGAGGTCGTTTGGTCTCATGTCACTATCTTCCCGTGAGTCTGTTTATGTCTATGAATTTGAAAGCTTTATTCCTGAAATACGTGTGATTATACATTTCCCGGTAAAATCTCGATATCGGGTGTTGACATATCATCGGCACGCACGTGTACTATTGTTTACCAGGGGCCTGTTCGTGTATGCGGAGCAACCGGTTTGACCGTTTATAAATGTAACAATTTCGGGTATAAATCCTGGCGGACCTGCAAATGTATATGCAGGCCTTGCAAGGCTTTCTCACGGCTCGCCTGAAAGCAGCATCAGATTACTAGGTCCGACCTTATTTAATGAACGAACAACAGTGGTCCGATCGGTTTGACCGTTTAAACGAAAACGGTCAAGGTGTAACTATAATTTGCACAACGACATTAATTGAATGCCCGATACGCAATACGGAAATGACGACACGGTGTACATGCACATTTCGATCAAGATAATTGAGTCCGAGCTGTACTTTTTCCGGAAGTACGTCACGAAAATGGACGCTGATGACGATGTGTGGAGCCACCTTAACAGCTTGGGATTGGAACTCTAATCATCCATTTGTCTGATTCTGAAAACTGTTCTAAATATTAATAATTATGTTGCAATTATTATTTTGCAATTATTAGCAGTTATTGATTATCTGATAAGTTATCAGAAGTTTATTTACCTGTACACCATTTCTGCAATAGCCTATAACTCACTATCATCACAACTGGCCACCTATGTAAACTTACTACATACTTCCCAACTCTCACAATGGAAAACTGTGGGCAATAAATCACTTGCTACCACAATCCACTGCACACATAATCCCCTTTCATGGCCAATCATGATTACATGACCATGAAAGGGGGCCCGGTGTACCCAGTGGACTGTGGTCACAAATTGTAAGAAAGGGGAGATAATCAATAAGTAAGTAACCAGCGTTATTGATTTCCTTATCACGTAAACTTAATTGGCACATTTAAAATAAGAAAAGGAAAGAGAGTTAAAAATTGTAATTTCATGATTGAAAAACAAACAAACAAAATTACTGAGTTGGCAGCGTTATTGATTTCCTTATCACGTGAGAGGATAAGCATTTCCTGGAAAAGTTTATAATCTTTAGGAGCTATTTCTTTATACAATTCAAATATACCATTCATTGAAAGAACTGGAATTCCTTAGAGATTGATACACCTTTACATTGTATGTATGAAAATGTTTTCAATATCCTGTACGTTAGCCACATCTTGAAAATTAAACTGAAAATGTAGTCAGAAATTCAACATTGTTTCCCGTATAGTTGAACAGACACTCCTTACCTTCCCCAGAGACGTATTATACGTCTCTGCCTTCCCCGACTTTTTCAGTTGACTCGAGGTTAATAAAATAATCTAAAAAAAAATTACCGTCCCCGACACTGGAGTTGGATATAGTAATGCAAAAACACTTGTATCCATTATGAAGGATACACTCAAACTGGGCTATTGAGAATGAAGACAATCTTACCTGGTTGTGATTAGCACTCACTCAGACAGGTACATGTAAATTATCTGCAGTGTAGGGTAGGTAAAAAGATTGTCCAGGTGAACATGTTTTTACTCAATTTTTCTGTTTTGTTCGAGTTGGGAAGCATGCAGTAAGCCATATATTGCATGATTTCTCTTCACTCGGGACTTATTACACCCTCGCTTCGCTCGGGTGTTACAAATCCCTTGTTACTCGAAAACCATTCAATAACCTTTACATAGTTTTTTAAGCAGAGTTGGTGTTCAGGGAACCACCGTTAGAGGACCAGTGGTAATTGATTTATGCTCGAGTGAACACGCTTTGCCGGACACCTGTGGACTTGGCCTCAGGTCTCCCTCCCCCGCTAATTACAGCCCCCCCCNACACACCACCGTGCAACTGACAATGGTGGTCATTACTGAACTGGGGGCAGACTTATTATTTAATCAGTGTCAAATTCTTTTGTGAAAAACCCTCTCAGTACAAATAACAAGTATAGTCGAAGGTGATACGGCCAGGGTGTCTACCTGAAGCTGATACGGAGCCGTATCTGGGGAGAACCCTGAAGGTCGATGCGAAGGAGAAACATGTAATAATGGTTTTATGCAAATGGGTAAGTTTTCTTCATATTTGTTGCGTAATACAATATATTGATATGCCTGCACGTGTTTCGAGTAAGTCTCCTACTTTTACTGGCCACACGAATTGACATTGAAGTGTAAAACGATGCTCTTCCATATCTACATCTCCCATTCTTTTCTGTTCGAGATCATTGTCCCGTTTGCTGTTCTCTCTTTCCCAGAGATAAAACAAAACACGATACTTGCTCGAAATACAGATCGATGAAAAACGTTGACGAAGAAAACGTTTTTAAAAGATTGATATGATATTGATACAGATATCATGTGAATGTTGAAATTTTGATAACATTGCATGTAACTGGTATCACGGAGATAACATTGTATATGTAACTGGTATCACAGAGATAACATTGTAATGTAACTGGTATCACAGATATAGCATTGTATATGTAACTGGTATCACAGAGATAACATTGTATTTAACTGGTATCACAGAGATAACATTGTATATGTAACTGGTATCACAGATATAACATTGTATATAACTGATATCACAGATATAACATTGTAATATAACTGGTATCACAGAGATAACATTGTATGTAACTGGTATCACAGATATAACATTGTATATGTAACTGGTATCACAGAGATAAGATTTATGTAACTGGTATCACAGATACAACATTGTATATAACTGGTATCACAGAGATAACATTGTATATAACTGATATCACAGAGATAACATTGTACATATAACTGGTATCACAGAGATAACATTGTATATGTAACTGGTATCACAGCGATAACATTGTATGTAACTGGTATCAGAGAGATAACATTATATATGTAACTGGGATCACAGAGATAACATTGTATCTAACGGGTATCACAGAGATTACTGGTATCACAGAGATAACATTGTATATGTAACTGGTATCACAGATATAACATTGTATATATGTAACTGGTATCACAGAGATAACATTGTATGTAACTGGTATCACAGATATAACATTGTATATAACTGGTATCACAGAGATAACATTGTATATGAAAATAGTATCATAGAGATAACATTGCATATGTAACTGGTATCACAAAGATAACATTGTATATAACTGGTATCACAGAGATAACATTGTATATATAACTGGTATCACAGAGATAACATGGTATATGAAAATAGTATCATAGAGATAACATTGTATATGTAACGGGTATCACAGATATAACATTGTAATGTAACTGGAATCACAGAGATAACATTGTATATAACTGGTATCACAGAGATAAGATTGAAATATGTAACTGGTATCGCAGATATAACATTGTAATGTAACTGGAATCACAGAGATAACATTGTATATGTATCTGGTATCACAGAGATAACATTGTATATGTAACTGGTATCACAGAGATAACATTGTATATAACTGGCATCACAGAGATAACATTGTATATGTAAATAGTATCACGGAGATAACATTGTAATTAACTGGTATCACAGATATAATATTGTATATGTAACTGGTATCACAGAGATAACATTGTATATGTAAATATTATCACAGAGATCACATTGTATATGTAACTGGTATCACAGAGATAAGATTGTATATAATTGGTATCACAGAGATAACATTGTATATAACCGGTATCACAGAGATAAGATTGTATATAACTGGTATCACAGAGATAACATTGTATTTAACTGGTATCACAGAGATAACATTGTATGTAAATGGTATCACAGAGATAACATTGTATATATAACTGGTATCACAGAGATAACATTGTATTTAACTGGTATCACAGAGATAACATTGTATGTAACTGGTATAACAGAGATAACATTGTCTATATAACTGGTATCACAGAGATAAGATTGTATATAATTGGTATCACAGAGATAACATTGTATATAACTGGTATCACAGAGATAACATTGTATATATAACTGGTATCACAGAGATAAGATTGTATATAATTGGTATCACAGAGATAACATTGTATATAACTGGTATCACAGAGATAACATTGTATGTATCTGGTATCACAGAGATAACATTGTATATGTAAATATTATCACAGAGATAACATTGTATATGTAACTGGTATCACAGAGATAACATTGTAATATAACTGGTTTCACAGAGATAACATTGTATCTAACGGGTATCACAGAGATAACATTGTATCTAACGGGTATCACAGAGATAACATTGTATATAACTGGTATCACAGAGATAACATTGTATATAACCGATATCACAGAGATAACATTGTATCTAACGGGTATCACAGAGATTTGTCGGTGTTACACATGTTACACATAACACTCTTTTCTCCTTTGGGTTTGGTTTTACGATTGGTATTTTGTTACCAGGATACTGTGAACAAAGGACTTATTCCAATGTAAGTCGGAAGTATGCAGTATATACTGTATGGTCTGTCTCCTTAGAGTATCTCAGGTTGTGTGTCGGATAAGCGTCGATATAAAACATAAGTTGAATGGTCAAGCTAGTGCTGCGATTGGCCAGTTGACCAAATAACAACTCTGACCAATCGAGTTAGTAACGAACATGCAACTCACAAAACGATTACGCCAACACACCAACATAAGCAATGACGTCACAAACATGTGTACTCCATAGCATCGGGTTACACACGCATTCGCAATGAGAACGAAAATAGTGATACGTCTTTCCCAACCAAAATGGTTTAACTGATATTTTGGAAGCATTAAATACCGGAGACAAACATAGGAGAAAAAAATCATACGATTGTGGAGAAATAAAACAAATTATCTTATCGAAAAAAACTAACAACCTACTACAAAAAGTTATATCTTAACTAAACAGCTTTGGAATCATTGACATGAAATACAATGTGGTAAATCTAGGACCAGTTATCCAGCAGAAATTGAAAACGGAAAAGTCATAATTAACATATTAAAGATAACTAAATAATTCAATACATTCTTTAGCAGGATAGCGTCAGGACTATCAGCTGATGGTACATTATGTAACATTAAGTCCAATTTCCAAACGAGATTATTCGTTTTTCTTCATTCCATTGAATACAGGAAAAAATCGTTTCTGATTTCATAAAATCGCTAAACGAAACCAATTTTGTTGGATTAGACGGAATCACTGCTAAATTAGTAAAGGTTCAAAATACGACGATAACAACGTAACTTACTCGCAATTCCCTTCACGTTTAGAAATATCTAGAATTACTCATATACACAAAAGGGCTCGAAAACAGACACGGATAACCATAGACCAAGTCTACCAATTAGGAAAGAAGAAAAAAATGTAGAGAAGCATACATCGATACACCTACCAAACTTCTATCAAACACAAGTTGATATTTTACTTTCAATCCAGATTTAGACAAAAATATTCTTGTCAAACAGCGAAACTGACGTTGATTGATGACTGGGTTTCCTGCTATTGATTCGGGACATAGTGGTTCTCATATATCGGTTGTCGGAAAGCTTTCATTATGGAAGATTGTAACACGCTTCTACAGAAATCGGAAAAATATCGCTTTTCATTCAATACATTACTGTGTATTTTGTTTCATCTATTCAAGTTGTCCCACTTTTATTTCTCATATAACATCAATGATTTGTAAACATCTTACCCTAACAGACAGCAGAGCTGAACTTCTGCTGATGATGCAACAATATCCTGTCATTCAAAGTCGCATCCGAGGCGATTTGTCATGGTCAGCCCAAATCCACTATATAATTTAAAAAATAAATTCACTGCTTAGTCTTTTACGCGGAAGTTTAATCTGAGATCAGATACACAGATTATTTGATGTAAGACAGACATACAACCACTGGTCGATTATTTCTACAAAATCTGGGTATTACTATATCTGAGCATCTCAATACTTAAACTACAAAAACGAATAGCTCGCGTTTTCTTTGATTATCCCAATGGTATGACATAGGATAAAATGTTCAATAAACTCAAAATCATGCGAATTAATTCTAGGATACATTTACAGAAAGCGTTTCTGGTGTCTGTAACATTAAACATACTGACACCTGACTATTAAACTAATCAAACAAAGTATACTCCGACATCACAATTACGACTCGAGAGCATCTAATAACAGGGAGTTTACCGGGAATTTAGAATTACATAAGCGTACGTTTCACTACTCTGGAGCATGACATCCATGTAGATGTTAGATCAGCTAAATCACTCAAAAACTCGAAGCGGAACCACGGACTAAGATTAGACGAGATCTAAGTCCGTGGCGGAACTACATCAATCAAAACACGAACCCGTGAAGTATTGATGTCTTCGGAGATAACTTTTACGTATATCCGGTACATTTTAAGTCTAAGTAGTATCACGGAATTAGATTATCTAAGTCCGTGGTAGTACAGAGAAAGTTAGTACTAGTTTAAAGCAGGATGATGCCTACAAATGACATTTGAATATTAAATGTGAGAGGACCTTTTGGGAGATCCATATGTAGTTGTAATCTTAAATTGCAATCCTCTTTAATTGAAATAATGCTTTCTCGTCTAACAAAAACAACTATTCTACAATATCGCACATAATTAGATTAGAATGTCTCTCTAGCTCACTCGGTCTAGCGTCAGACTAGTAGTCCACAGGTCACGAGTTCGATCCCTATAGCTGTTTTCGTGTATTGGCAAAATTCGGGCGTTACAGACAAATGATATTCTATCCGCAGTATGTGTGGTATACTGACAATGCAAATCAAGTTAGTTTATTAAAAATGAAAAAATAAAATTAAACAGAGACGTGTATATTTTTTATATCTCGATCTGTGTGTATGTGTGTAAGTGAGGGTGTGTGTTCATGTATGTGAGTTTGTATAGGTGTGCGAATCTGAGGGTGGGAGGAATGAGTGTGTGTAAGTTTGAGGGCGTGTGTGAGCGTGTGTGCGTGTGTGAGCGTGTGTACGTGTTTGTCGATGAGAGGAAATATGACTTTTTTAATGATTAGTAGGCACATTATATCATCTTTCTGAATATTACGTGATTATATTTTTTTTTTTTTTTTTTTTTTATCGAATAACCGTTGTTCAACGTACCTTTCGTAGACTAGTTGGTGTTTTTTAAACATATGAGAAAAATATATACGTCTCAGCTTACATGTTAACCCTCCCCCACCCCAAACAATCAAATTAAGCTTATTTCATGAACCAATGAACAAACTGTTATATTATGATTTACTTAAAAACAAAGTAAAATTAACACACTTTTAAATTTAGGCCCATATGTTAGTTTGTTCACCAACAGCACTGCACGTCGGTAGAAAAGGCGCGTGGATTATCCTACTTTCATGATTCGCGCACTGAGTGATAGGCACCAGGTGGCGCTTTGAACAGACAAGCAAACGTCGCGGGATCGACCAGGAATACGACCGACATAATTTGACCTGATATCATTTCATGACAGGTATGTGCATCATTGTCAAGTCAAAATTAGACAACTATTGTTTTAACATTAACCAACAATAGGTGGCAATGTAAAGTGGCAGTAGTTAGTTTAAATCAGAAAAAGACATGAATTATGCGCGTGAATGTTTCCCGATAATATAATGATATTGACGACATCCTCTTGTTTGTATTCTCACCGGTTCACTGGTCCTACTTTCGTTTTGGCGACCCCGATTTTAAGATAATATGTAAAAAGCGCACTTAATTATATCTATTAGCAAGAACGAAGGTGTGATCAGTGTTTTGAATCTCGCATTAGTTTTCATAGCTGAATTATATAAATTCTTGCTACCTAATGTTGTTGCATGTCCCGTCTTGTCGGGAGTCAACAAGTTTTAACTCAACTCTGTCAAATAAGAGAAAGGGGAGTTCTGACTTGGGAACGATGCAGCTAGTGTTCGGCCCTGTTCCACACGTGTATTTTAATGTGTTGAATGATTTCATGCTTCAATGACATCCCCATAGCTTTTGTTTGTTTCACAGGTAGGCTACTAGCCTCGTCTGTAATACTTGATTATATTAATTATGAGTGTATTGACAGACAAAGCTAGTACCTGTGGTTTGTTTGGTAAATAAAAGTTATGTTGAAAACTACAGATCAAAAGTCAGTAATTTTTGTAGGATTTTTGACCAGTGAGTCGTGGTCAGTTGGACCACGGAATTAGATTAGAATGTTATCTAAGTCCATGGTTGGACTCACTCTCTTGAAAAGATTCAGTCTTGGACAAAATCAGTAAGTCCCACACAAACTGCTTGTTCCCAGTCCAGTATATGTCGCCGTGTGTTACTACCATCACTGTACCTAAAACGGGACATTTGTGGCAAAACGACCAAAGAAACTGTCATGCAATGTGAGAAGGTATTTTTATGTTACTTTTTTCGCTTGAAGATACTTTTATGACAATATAGCTGTTTGTAAGCTTTTTTGACTGCTGATTATCGTTACATGGACATTTAAAGATAAGAATAATTACCAAAAAAACACTTTTGTGGTTTACATACTGTATGTGCCGTGCCGTGCACTGGTATTTATTTGCATATCATTTTCAAATTTTATCAAAACTAATGCTAGTTTGCAGAAGATAATTAACCGGAACTCCCTTTAACTCTTAAATATTTGAACTACATATGTATGTATGATTTTCTGCTGGTATTGATCGTATATCCCCCAATATTAGTTAATTACCAAAGTGGCCCTTTCAGGGTACAGTTACACCTGTTCAAGGGCCTGCATGGCCCTGATAGTATTTCTCATTATATTAATAGAATTTTTTATATGAAAAATTAACAAACATTTTAGGAATTGATAGTATAGTATAAAGTACATTGATATTTCTCCAACAAGTGTACCGTTTTGGGTACAGTGACATTAGTGCTGGGAATCATTGAAATATTCAAGGTAGTTTATGCAACCTTCCAAATTGATTTATTATATAACTATCATTTATATTATGTGCGCCAAAATGTAGATTTGTCATCACAAGTACTGCAGGCCATGGTTAAAGTGTGTAATATTAAATCGTGTTCAGTCAATCAAAGATTCATAAATCAGGTCCACCATACTGAAGTATAGTACATATACATCTGTTTGATATAGAGACACTAATAAAGGTGATACAATATTCAGAAGTAGACATACAACTCTGGCTTGAGGATTGAAATTCACTTTGTCCAGACATTCTCTTTATCTTTTTTCCAAGTCACCATTATATTTTTCCAAGTTTCGTTTTCACTTAAAACTTGTGAAGGCATGACTCGACAATAGACTTTTCTTTTGAACGACGACATCGTCAGAATAATTTTCCTTTGGTTATTACTGAGTTTGCTGGTAAAAAACATCTTGCCTTATACAATGTATTTACATAGTTTCCAATTTCCTAAGTACAGACCAATTTCAAATTGCCGATTTATAGCTTCGCAGTGACATATGGAGGGAGAGTTTTTTGAATGCATGAGATTTATGGCTCACACGGTGTGCGACACATATCAGTGTACATCTCAGTGTGATATTCTGTCTCGCAATGTGGATTTCTAATGTCTACTTACCCCAGGCAAGTGTTTTTGAAAATGTTGTTTACACCCTGGAGGCTCCATCTGGACAGAGGGGCAGGGTCCAATAGGGAAAATAAAGGAGATTAAACTCTTTTTCTTTTGATACAAATGAAGGGATACAGAAACAATTTGGACTCGAGAACATGCGAAGACAACTATATTTGGTGTAAATGTAGGCTGTGGCCTCTGCTAGGGACACAGGGCAGGGCCAAATAGGAAAAATAGAGCTAAATATTCAAAATTCTACTTCTTTCATACGAATAAAGGGATTTTAACCAAATTTGGTCTAGAGCATCCTTTGGCAATTGGGACTAAATTTTGTTAATTAATAAAAACCTTCACCTTTCGAATGAATTGGGATTTTATCCTATAAATATGTAACCAAATATAAACAATTGCTAGACATAAGGTGAAGAAATCATTCATGCTACCAGGATTGCCTGGAGGTCCAGACCCACCCATGGAGACAATTAACTTCCCTGGGTCATAACATGGAAACAGCTGAAATCCCTATAGCTATACCCCATTATAAATATAACCATATACAAAATTGCTGGGCATGAAGAATACACTTATGTTCATGTTGTATTGCCCAGGCCGACCTAATGGAATTAGTCCTTGCAGCTTCTGTTACTCCTTTGATAAACTGGTGTGGTACTCAGCAGGCTGCAATTGAATATGAATTTACCAGTTGAGCTGTTAAGTCCCCTAGACCTCTTTCATTAAAACTGCAGTTAGCATCTTTTTGTGAAATTTTTGTTTTGTTTTGAGGTCGGGATCAGTACTTCCCGAATTTGTGTAGTAGGTACATATTTAGTGTTTGACACTAACATTTTGTACTGAGTAGACAGTAAAGTTTTAAAGGTGTATTTTGGGCCATTGCTAGGGCCTTTGCCATAGATAATTTCTGCTGCATTTTACCAGTATCATTGCAAAAAACACTTTATTTCCACATGGTCATGTTTTTTTTGTGTTTGATGTTTTCATATACATGTAGCTAGTTACAAGGCACAGACCCCTGTTAAGAAAATAGGTAAAAATCGCTTGAAACAGTAGGTCTACAACACTTTGACATCCAGTGGACCTTCTGAATTTCAGACTTTCCAAAATTGAAAAAAAATCAGTTATCATTCAATGTGAATGTTTTTAGCTGAGCTGGACAGAGGGGCAATGTGAAATTATGCCCTGGCACACAGGGGCAATGTGAAATCATGCCCTGGCACACAGGGGGACAATGTGAAATTATGCCCTGGCACACAGAGGGACAATGTGAAATTATGCCCTGGCACTACATTCCTCATCTGTCCGTCCATCACTCATCTGTTCGTAGAAACAGTTGGCACACAATGTTTACTTCTGTAATAAAGGTCGGACACTTAGCCTAATGTCAGGATGTACCCTACCACACGTCAACCGTCCAAAACAGCACATTTATTCAAACTGATATGAGTTATGAAAAGTCAGGGCTGCCCCCGGCATCTAGATTGATTTTGAAAATGATCTTGTCATTTTGGGCAGTATATACTGTTAAGATAGAGATATTGGTTTGAGTTTGGCTTATAAAATTATGAATTAGCACTGATTATTATATGCATGAAAATTTCTCGCAATCACATTGGTCGGATCATATACACGTGACCAGTCCTCAAAAACTCATGTAGACTGGTTATCCAGTGAATATCGATTTCTAAATATAGCCTATATGCAAATTCTCCGGAACCTGTCGTAGCGCATGCGCAGTTAGACCGGAACGAGATCTGTCAGACGACATTAGAAGATGGCTACTGGCGAACGTTTCTCCTCCGTTACATCAGAAAATTATCAAAACTATTCGAGGATAAAGATGCTGTTAACATGAAAAAGGCCATTACACACGCAGTGCATGTCCTCCATGCTAATCGTAAGAAAAAGAACCTAGACGACGTGTTGGTAAGCTACGACGTCAACAGTTGAATTCACACCTGGCTAAATTTTTCACGGAGGCTCGCGTACAAAAATCAGAATCTTGAGTTTTATTTTGTTTTATTTTATTGTTGAAGCTTATAATAAAACAGTTATGGACTTTTGTGCTGGTAGATATGATGTGATATGAACCTGAAAGAGTGATATTGACTGAGGCGATGGTCAATATCACTCTTTCAGGTTCATATCACATCATATTCACCAGCACAAAAGTCCTTAATTGTATATGATCGGATGACATAAGCAGATCATAGCAAGTGGTTCAGGTCATAATTATGTCTCTATAAAGATCTCCTGTGTATGATGTCCCTATAAAGATCTCCTGTGTATGGTGTCCCTATATAGATCTCCTGTGTATGATGTCCCTATAAAGATCTCCTGTGTATGATGTCCCTATAAAGATCTCCTGTGTATGATGTCTCTATATAGATCTCCTGTGTATGATGTCCCTATATAGATTTCCTGTGTATGATGTCTTTATATAGATCTCCTGTGTATGATGTCCCTATATAGATCTCCTGTGTATGGTGTCCCTATAAAGATCTCCTGTGTATGATGTCTATAAAGATCTCCTGTGTATGATGTCCCTATATAGATCTCCTGTGTATGGTGTCCCTATATAGATCTCCTGTGTATGGTGTCTCTGTAAAGATCTCCTGTGTATGATGTCCCTTTATAGATCTCCCGTGTATGATGTCTACATAAAGATCTCCTGTGTATGATGTCCCTATAAAGATCTCCTGTGTATGATGTCCCTATATAGATCTCCTGTCTATGATGTCTATATAGATCACCTGTGTATGATGTCCCTATATAGATCTCCTGTGTATGATGTCCCTATCTAGATCTCCTGTCTATGATGTCTATATATATCACCTGTGTATGATGTCCCTATATATATGATGTCCCTATATAGATCTCCTATGTATGGTGTCCCTATAAAGATCTCCCGTGTATGATGTCTATAAAAATCTCCTGTGTATGATGTCTCTAAAGATCTCCTGTGTATGATGTAGATCTCCTGTGTATGATGTCCCGATATAGATCTCCTGTGTATGATGTCTCTAAAGATCTCCTGTGTATGATGTGTATATAAAGATCTCCTGTGTATGATGTGTATATAAAGATCTCCTGTGTATGATGGCTATATAAAGATCTCCTGTGTATGATGGCTATATAAAGATCTCCTGTGTATGATATCCCTATATAGATCTCCTGTGTATGCTGTCCCTATATAGATCTCCTGTGGATGGTGTCCCTATAAAGATCTCCTGGGTATGGTGTCGCTATATAGATCTCATGTGTATGATGTCCCTATAAAGATCTCCTGTGTATTATGTCCCTATATAGATCTCCTGTTTATGATGTCCCTATATAGATCTCCTGTCTATGATGTCTATATAGATCGCCTGTGTATGATGTCCCTATATAGATTTCCTGTGTATGACGTCTTTATATAGATCTCCTGTGTATGGCGTCCCTATATAGATCTCATGTGTATGGTGTCCCTATAAAGATCTCCTGGGTATGGTGTCGCTATATAGATCTCATGTGTATGATGTCCCTATAAAGATATCCTGTGTATGATGTCTTTATATATGTCCCTATATAGATCTCCTGTGCAAGATGTCCCTATATAGATCTCCTGTCTATGGTGTCTATATAGATCTCCTGTGTATGGAGTCCCTATAAAGCTCTCCTGTGTATGATGTCTATATATAGATCTCCTGTGTATGATATCCCTATAAAGATCTCCTGTGTATGATATCCCTATATAGATCTCCTGTGTATTGTGTCCCTATAAAGATCTCCTGTGTATTATGTCCCTATATAGATCTCCTGTCTATGATGTCTATATATATCACCTGTGTATGATGTCCCTATATAGATTTCCTGTGTATGACGTCTTTATATAGATCTCCTGTGTGTGGTGTCCCTATATAGATCTTATGTGTATGATGTCCCTATAAAGATCTCCTGTGTATCCCGTGTATGATGTCTACATAAAGATCTCCTGTGTATGATGGCTATATAAAGATCTCCTGTGTATGATGTGTATATAAAGATCTCCTGTGTATGATATCCCTATATAGATCTCCTGTGTATTGTGTCCCTATAAAGATCTCCTGTGTATCCCGTGTATGATGTCTACATAAAGATCTCCTGTGTATGATGTGTATATAAAGATCTCCTGTGTATGATGGCTATATAAAGATCTCCTGTGTATGATGGCTATATAAAGATCTCCTGTGTATGATGTGTATATAAAGATCTCCTGTGTATGATATCCCTATAAAGATCTCCTGTGTATTATGTCCCTATATAGATCTCCTGTGTGTGATGTCTCTATATAGATCTCCTTTGTATGGTGTCCCTATATAGATCCCATGTGTATGATGTCCCTATAAAGATCTCCTGTGTATGATGTAGATCTCCTGTGTATGATGTCCCGATATAGATCTCCTGTGTATGATGTCCCGATATAGATCTCCTGTGTATGATGTCTATGATGTCCCTATATAGATCTCCTATGTATGGTGTCCCTATAAAGATCTCCCGTGTATGATGTCTACATAAAGATCTCCTGTGTATGATGGCTATATAAAGATCTCCTGTGTATGATGGCTATATAAAGATCTCCTGTGTATGATATCCCTATATAGATCTCCTGTGTATTGTGTCCCTATAAAGATCTCCTGTGTATGGTGTCCCTATATAGATCACATGTGTATGATGTCCCTATAAAGATCTCCTGTGTATTATGTCCCTATATAGATCTCCTGTGTGTGATGTCCCTATATAGATCTCCTGTGAATGATGTCCCTATAAAGATCTCCTGTGTATTATGTCCCTATATAGATCTCCTGTCTATGGTGTCTATATAGATCTCCTGTGTATGGAGTCCCTATAAAGCTCTCCTGTGTATGATGTCTATATAGAGGTCTCATGTGTATGATGTCCCTATATAGATTTCCTGTGTATGACGTCTTTATATAGATCTCCTGTGTATGATGTCTATATATAGATCTCCTGTGTATGATGTCCCTTTAAAGATCTCCTGTGGATGGTGTCCCTATAAAGATCTCCTGTGTATCCCGTGTATGATGTCTACATAAAGATCTCCTGTGTATGATGGCTATATAAAGATCTCCTGTGTATGATGTCTTTATATAGATCTCATGTGTATGATGTCTATATAGATCTCCTGTATATGATGTCTCTATATAGATCTCCTCTGTATGGTGTCCCTATATAGATCTCCTGTGTATGATGTCTATATAAAGATCTCCTGTGTATGATGTCCCTTTATAGATCTCCTGTGTATGGTGTCCCTATAAAGATCATCTGTGTATGGTGTCCCTATATAGATCTCCTGTGTATGGTGTCCCTATATAGATCATCTGTGTATGGTGTCCCTATATAGATCTCCTGTGTATGGTGTCCCTATAAAGATCATCTGTGTATGATGTCCCTATATAGATCTCCTGTGTATGAGGTCCCTTTATAGATCTCCTGTGTATGATGTCCCTATAAAGATCTCCTGTGTATGATGTCTTTATATAGATCTCCTGTGTATGGTGTCCCTATAAAGATCTCCTGGGTATGGTGTCGCTATATAGATCTCATGTGTATGATGTCTATATAGATCTCGTGTATATGATGTCTCTATATAGATCTCCTCTGTATGGTGTCCCTATATAGATCTCCTGTGTATGATGTCGATATAAAGATCTCCTGTGTATGATGTCCCTTTATAGGTCTCCTGTGTATGGTGTCCCTATAAAGATCTCCTGGGTATGGTGTCGCTATATAGATCTCATGTGTATGATGTCTATATAGATCTCGTGTATATGATGTCTCTATATAGATCTCCTCTGTATGGTGTCCCTATATAGATCTCCTGTGTATGATGTCCCTATAAAGATCTCCTGTGTATGATGTCTATATATAGATCTCCTGTGTATGATGTCTTTATATAGATCTCATGTGTATGATGTCTATATAGATCTCGTGTATATGATGTCTCTATATAGATCTCCTCTGTATGGGGTCCCTATATAGATCTCCTGTGTATGATGTCTATATAAAGATCTCCTGTGTATGATGTCCCTTTATAGATCTCCTGTGTATGGTGTCCCTATAAAGATCATCTGTGTATGGTGTCCCTATATAGATCTCCTGTGTATGATGTCCCTAAATAGATCTCCTGTGTATGATGTCCCTATATAGATCTCCTGTGTATGAGGTCCCTTTATAGATCTCCTGTGTATGATGTCCCTATAAAGATCTCCTGTGTATGATGTCTTTATATAGATCTCATGTGTATGATGTCTATATAGATCTCCTGTATATGATGTCTCTATATAGATCTCCTCTGTATGGGGTCCCTATATAGATCTCCTGTGTATGATGTCTATATAAAGATCTCCTGTGTATGATGTCCCTTTATAGATCTCCTGTGTATGGTGTCCCTATAAAGATCATCTGTGTATGGTGTCCCTATATAGATCTCCTGTGTATGGTGTCCCTATATAGATCTCCTGTGTATGATGTCCCTATATAGATCTCCTGTGTATGGTGTCTCTATATAGATCTCCTGTGTATGGTGTCCCTATAAAGATCATCTGTGTATGGTGTCCCTATATAGATCTCCTGTGTATGATGTCCCTATAAAGATCTCCTGTGTATGATGTCCCTATAAAGATCTCCTGTGTATGATGTCCCTATATAGATCTCCTGTGTATGATGTCTATATAAAGATCTCCTGTGTATGATGTCTATATTAAGATCTCCTGTGTATGATGTCTATATATAGATCTCCTGTGTATGATGTCCCTATATAGATCTCCTGTGTATGATGTCTTTATATAGATCTCCTGTGTATGGTGTCCCTATAAAGATCAAAGGTCAGATTAGTGCTATAATATTGACCATTAACAATAATCATCACAATTTATAGTATACTCACTGTACTTCAAAATACGAAGCAAGCTTCTGTTTGCAAACAGTCACTTTATTTCCGTTGATTTGTTTAACGGAGGGTGTTACCCTTTGTAGGTAGAAGAGCAAAACCCAATAGGGAAAATAGAGGTATATCTTTGAAATGCTTCCTTTGTAGGAATAAAGTATTTAGTCTAATTTTGCTCTAGAACATCCTTGCACAGAGGCTACTCAACTTTATACAAAAGAAGGCTTTTAAGCTCTTAATTCTTGGGCAAAAGGCCATGGTCCAATTGGGAAAATAAAGAGTAAATTTATAAAATCTGTCTCCTTCCGTATATATTGGGAAACTTGAACCACATTTGTTGTAGAGCATCCTTGGGCTAAGAGGACTCAAGGTTATATAAATGTTGGGATACAAACCATAACAATTATTGCATGTTATCATACTAAGTATAAATTCAATTTTGCAAGAACTGCAAGATTTTTTAAAAATTATATACATGTATTCCCATTAATTTTTCCTTTTATTTTCATGTACCTCTTTCATAGCGCTGAGGAAAGATCAAAATGGAAAGAATAAAAAAAATCCTGTTTAATTTTCATTTGCATTTGGTCAAGCTGACTGATCTTTTGCAAACCAACCCTAGTAGCAATTCACAATTGATGCTGTGATCATGATCACTTCTAGCTTAAGGATCTGATCAGGCCATTTCATTTGAGTAAATAATCTACTTATATGTGTTTTAAATGAAATGAAATAGGTGAAAAAACATTTTTGGAAGTGTAGAAAGCTCCAATGTCTTGGAGGGCAGCCAACTTACCCAAATAGCTACTCATTCATTACAATCATTTAAGTAAGCATGTTGTAGTGAAAGTTGTCTAAATAAACACTTGAAGCATGCAGTTTCACTGATATCTATATTATAGGTAAGGTGTGTACGCCTTTCACTTTAAACCGTCAGAAGGTGGGGTTGCCATACCTTGGAGTTCTAGGTATTGTACCTACAGAACAACTTGTTCAAACCAAAAAGGTGGAACTGAAACTCAGTGTAATTTGACCTCCAGGTACGTCAATATTTTGTTACCTAAGTTCAGGTATTTTTCTTTATCATTTCATGTGACATTTGATAAATCAGTCAGGTTTAAATTTCCCTTTAATTTTGCGGGTAATACAGCGTATGGTGTATAGTGTATAGACGACACGTTGGGACATGTTCCTCATCTAACCTCTGGCATTTGTGTAGTGCCACTGACTTTAAGTTAGACCAGCCACTAAATTACTTACAGTACTGAGAAGGAGTATTAATTTGTATTTGGGACTTATATTGAACAGAAGGAGATATTCCATGGCTGTATAAACATTGGTGTGTCGGTTAATGGCTTCAAACTCAGGTATATATGTGTTACAAGTTAATACTGGGACCTGGTTAATAGCCAATACAGGTCAGTGTCAGGATTCTATGTGTGTGTATATCACAGAGCTGTTTATGTATGTATATATTTTTTCGTGGTTGATTATCAGATTTTGGATGAACATTTTCTCCAATGTGAAACATTACACGGTTTGTAGAGATATTGACGATAAATTCCATCACATATGTGATTCAATCTGCATTTAAGTGATAGCATGACTGCAATTTTAGCATAATTATTTGTTGTATAGGCATTTATTTGTACGGGTGCATGGATATAATTTGTAATTGATATGTTTACATGAATTTTGATATACATTAGCTATTACCAGTAAAGGTGTGTTCAACTTCCTCGGTAACAGGACACACTTTCACTTTAAAACTTTGTACACCTGTATTCATACCCTGTGTTCATACCCTGTGTTCATGTAAGGTATGTGGATATGTTATAGTCTAGACATAGTTTGGGGAATATGCAGAGCTTGGGTGACCTGTGTGATATACAGGTGTGTGCTGGTATTTTGACAAGTTATCTTTTAAATGTATTCATCAAAGTAGACCACATACAGGTGACGCTTTTATACATACTTGGGATTGTCAGGTTTTCTGACCACAATAGCTAAGGGATCATCCGTTTTATCCTCTTAACCATACGCTACACCAATATTTGTTAAAAATTAGCTAGCATGTAAGCTCGGCCTGTCTGGTAGTTTTGTCTCATTCTGTGGCGCTGTGCTTCAGAGGTTTGCAGGGGTATGTATTGTATTTGCCTTTATTTCTCCTCAATGGGATGATATTTTAGGGTAACATGACAAAAACTGTGGCTGTAAATAACAATAGGTATATATCGGTATGTATTAACTTGTTCTACCTGAACAAGTTCAATACACAAATATGTTACACAGTGGAGTAAAAATACCAAACTCAGTTATTGGAAGTTGGAGACAGCTTTAAAACAATATCAGCATGGCCAAGAAACAATATCAGCATGGCCAAGAAACAATATCAGTATGGCCAAGAAACAATATCAGTATGGCCATGCAAGAACTTGCCCTGCTGAGTGTGCACACATCATTTCTTATATCCCATGTAATTGAATCGGGGTTTAAATTACATGACTAGAAATTCTTGATGTAATATTTGTGTGTGACGTATACTGTAAGGATGTGTACAGTGAAAATGACACCCTATATAGGGATGTATGTACCTGTGTACAGTGATAGTGACACCCCATATAGGGATGTATGTACCTGTGTACAGTGATAGTGACACCCCATATAGGGATGTATGTACCTGTGTACAGTGATAGTGACACCCCATATAGGGATGTATGTACCTGTGTACAGTGATAGTGACACCCCATATAGGGATGTATGTACCTGTGTACAGTGATAGTGACACCCCATATAGGGATGTATGTACCTGTGTACAGTGATAGTGACACCCCATATAGGGATGTATGTACCTGTGTACAGTGATAGTGACACCCCATATAGGGATGTATGTACCTGTGTACAGTGATAGTGACACCCCATATAGGGATGTATGTACCTGTGTACAGTGATAGTGACACCCCATATAGGGATGTATGTACCTGTGTACAGTGATAGTGACACCCCATATAGGGATGTATGTACCTGTGTACAGTGATAGTGACACCCCATATAGGGATGTATGTACCTGTGTACAGTGATAGTGACACCCCATATAGGGATGTATGTACCTGTGTACAGTGATAGTGACACCCCATATAGGGATGTATGTACCTGTGTACAGTGATAGTGACACCCCATATAGGGATGTATGTACCTGTGTACAGTGATAGTGACACCCCATATAGGGATGTATGTACCTGTGTACAGTGATAGTGACACCCCATATAGGGATGTATGTACCTGTGTACAGTGATAGTGACACCCCATATAGGGATGTATGTACCTGTGTACAGTGATAGTGACACCCCATATAGGGATGTATGTACCTGTGTACAGTGATAGTGACACCCCATATAGGGATGTATGTACCTGTGTACAGTGATAGTGACACCCCATATAGGGATGTATGTACCTGTGTACAGTGATAGTGACACCCCATATAGGGATGTATGTACCTGTGTACAGTGATAGTGACACCCCATATAGGGATGTATGTACCTGTGTACAGTGATAGTGACACCCCATATAGGGATGTATGTACCTGTGTACAGTGATAGTGACACCCCATATAGGGATGTATGTACCTGTGTACAGTGATAGTGACACCCCATATAGGGATGTATGTACCTGTGTACAGTGATAGTGACACCCCATATAGGGATGTATGTACCTGTGTACAGTGATAGTGACACCCCATATAGGGATGTATGTACCTGTGTACAGTGATAGTGACACCCCATATAGGGATGTATGTACCTGTGTACAGTGATAGTGACACCCCATATAGGGATGTATGTACCTGTGTACAGTGATAGTGACACCCCATATAGGGATGTATGTACCTGTGTACAGTGATAGTGACACCCCATATAGGGATGTATGTACCTGTGTACAGTGATAGTGACACCCCATATAGGGATGTATGTACCTGTGTACAGTGATAGTGACACCCCATATAGGGATGTATGTACCTGTGTACAGTGATAGTGACACCCCATATAGGGATGTATGTACCTGTGTACAGTGATAGTGACACCCCATATAGGGATGTATGTACCTGTGTACAGTGATAGTGACACCCCATATAGGGATGTATGTACCTGTGTACAGTGATAGTGACACCCCATATAGGGATGTATGTACCTGTGTACAGTGATAGTGACACCCCATATAGGGATGTATGTACCTGTGTACAGTGATAGTGACACCCCATATAGGGATGTATGTACCTGTGTACAGTGATAGTGACACCCCATATAGGGATGTATGTACCTGTGTACAGTGATAGTGACACCCCATATAGGGATGTATGTACCTGTGTACAGTGATAGTGACACCCCATATAGGGATGTATGTACCTGTGTACAGTGATAGTGACACCCCCATATAGGGATGTATGTACCTGTGTACAGTGATAATGACACCCCCATATAGGGATGTATGTACCTGTGTACAGTGATAATGACACCCCATATAGGGATGTATGTACCTGTGTACAGTGATAATGACACCCCATATAGGGATGTACTTTAACACTGTAACTTGTATAAGAACCTAAAACTAACACTGATTACATCAGAAACCTTACTGTTATACAAGGGATTCACCTTGTATATACAGAGTATACCTGATATTATATAATTATATAGATATACACGGTTTACCTGATATTATATAATTATATAGATATACACAGTTTACCTGATATTTTATAATTATATAGATATACACAGTTTACCTGATATTATATAATTATATAGATATACACAGTTTACCTGATATTATATAATTATAAAGATATACACAGTATACCTGATATTATATAATGATAACCACACAGTATATAGTACCTGATATATTTATGTTATATCATCACAGTATATACCTTATATGACTCAGTAATCAGTATACCTGATATTATATAATGATAACCACACAGTATATAGTCCCTGATATATTTATGTTATATCATCACAGTATATACCTTATGTGACTCAGTAATCAGTATACCTGATGTTATATAATGATATCCACACGGTATATAGTACCTGATATATTTATTTTATACCATCATTCACAGTATATACCTTAGATGACTCAGTAATCAGTATACCTGATATTATATAATGATAACCACACAATATATAGTACCTGATATATTTATGTTATACCATCACAGTATATACCTTATATGACTCATTAATCAGTATACCTGATGTTATATAATGATAACCACACAGTATATAGTACCTGATATATTTATGTTATATCATCACAGTATATACCTTATATGACTCAGTAATCAGTATACCTGATGTTATATAATGATAACCACACGGTATATAGTACCTGATATATTTATGTTATACCATCACACTATATACCTTATATGACTCAGTAATCAGTATACCTGATGTTAAATAATGATAACCACACAGTATATAGTACCTGATATATTTATGTTATACCATCACACTATATACCTTATATGACTCAGTTATCAGCATACCTGATATTATAGATCTATTTTATATCGGCATAGTTTGCAATACTGTTATTTAAGAAGTGGTAGTTTTCTTCCATATCAGTTGAAAAATGTTCTTATTGAATTACGGTCCAGTTCTGTGATAGAAATCAACTAAATTGTGATATATCAAATTAAATTGCAAATGCTATTGAACAAGTTTTATCTTAATTTATGTATAAGGTATTTGTATGATCCTTTATCTTAATTTATGTATGAGGTATTTGTATGATCCTTTATCTTAATTTATGTATGAGGTATTTGTATGATCCTTTATCTTAATTTATGTATGAGGTATTTGTATGATCCTTTATCTTAATTTATGTATGAGGTATTTGTATGATCCTTTATCTTAATTTATGTATGAGGTATTTGTATGATCCTTTATCTTAATTTATGTATGAGGTATTTGTATGATCCTTTATCTTAATTTATGTATGAGGTATTTGTATGATCCTTTATCTTAATTTATGTATGATCCTGAGGTATTTGTATGATCCTGAGGTATTTGTATGATCCTGAGGTATTTGTATGATCCTGAGGTATTTGTATGAGCCTGAGGTATTTGTATGTTCCTGATGTATTTGTATGATCCTGAGGTATTTGTATGATCCTGATGTATTTGTATGATCCTGAGGTATTTGTATGGTCCTGAGGTATTTGTATGAGCCTGAGGTATTTGTATGATCCTGATGTATTTGTATGATCCTGAGGTATTTGTATGATCCTGACATTTGTTGCTACTTTATGTCCACAGATAACATGTAGAACCAGCCTAGGAATGACTGCCATCATGTCAAAGAAAGTAGGAAGGTAGTGGTGTATATAACACACCCGTAAACTTGTAAATACCAAGATGGCAGAGAGGAGGAACTCCGGGTCACTATCCTCTATAGGAGGAATGTCACCCCGAGACGCCCCTGGCTCGGGACAGACCACACCCCGGATAGGTCAGGGGGGCAAGGGCATACAGATGCAGATACAGCAGCTAGCAAGTAAGTGATATTTCTCTGGAATTACTTAACAAATCTTTGTAAAATTTCATTTCTTGGTTCCACTTGTTCCTTATTTGTGCATGTTTCATTAAGAGACTGATTGAAAGAACAAGATGGCTGCTAGATCACCATTTTTGATTTTGACGGTCAAAGTTAAGTTATCACTGTGTTTATATCTCCACTTTGACAACGTTTGGGGTATGGACTATTCTTTTGTGTGTCTGGCTGACTTGTTTCTGAATCATTTATCTTGGCCACTGTTTCATGAACGGGCATCAAATTTTGTGTATAGGTTCATCGTGGGAGGGGTACTGTTGTGTGTTTCATCTTAAAACAAGGTCACTGTGACCTCTATTTGACCTTTGACCTTTACCTCAAGTACTGAAATAATAATAATGGTTTCTGGAGCATATCTCAGCAGCTGTTCCATGAAGGGGCTTCACACTTTGTATATATATATATATACGTCATGGGAAGGCAGTGTGACACATCCTAAAATGATCTCAATGTAACTTCACTTTGACCGTAGATAATCACAACACCTTTTGTATGTGGTCAAAAAGGGATAATATCAATCCTATTGGGTTTGGAGCATTCTTCGGTGGTTGAGGATTCAAAATTGTACCAGTCTACATGTAGTCCTATGGATAGTACATCTATGGCTAGGAATTGCTAACTGAGAATAGACTGTTCATTACATTTTATCACTGATTAAATTATTTATCAATCACAGTATTGGTTTAGTATTTCAGGGAACACATAGAATTGCTATTTTTAGAAATTATTTCAAAATAGATTTTAAGACTGTTAAGCAAATTTCAGAAAAAAATGAATGTAAACACACTTCCTGGTATGTGTATGTGGGTTATTTATTCCTTATATTCTGTCGTAGACTTTTGTGGTAGTTTAAACCACATGTACATCTGTGCCATAAAATTGTATAGAAATCACTTCGGAACCAACAAAGAGATTCATTAAAACTGTGATCAAGTAACCCAGATCATCGTGGCAATGAAATAATGATCGGTGTGTATAAGGTCAGGATATATACAGACATACGTACCATTACCTACTACTTGAAAATGTCAGATATTGCCTCTGAATTTTAAATCTGTACACCACTCGATCTTGAAATCAACATTGTAAGGAACCTTTGGAAGTTCTACAGGTGTGTGATACCCGCCATAAAAGGCTGTTGATCTTTTTATTGATGTCCATGAAATGATTGGGGTATACTTTTATGACTTTGTAAATAAAGATTACTACTTGCCTTATCCATCAGTGATATAGACAGATTTTGAATTGTGAACCTTAATATTGGATGTATTTGGCACTAAATATCTTCTATACAATATAAAGGAAATATCTGAATGAGGTATTTATATGTTTTACTGGTAGAAGATGGAATATGTTGAAACTTTAAAGTTGAACATTTTAGTTACAATTTTAAATAGAATTAAGTACAGTCAGATCTGCTCACGCCACCGTCCGTATTAAATGACCATCAGTTTCATTCCTTTGGAACATTTTTACTAGTTAACTGTATTGCGTGACCATGACTGTCTAATGCGACCAGCAACCGCCCATTACTGACCCTGAAGACTAGGCTAAATGATCACATTTGACAAAATTTTGTTACCAATACGAAACCTACCAAACGATCATTCTTCATGAGATGGGAAGTACTGTGTGACTCTAGAATTTGTGACTGTCACCAAATTTGACGATTCATTGGTGTGCCGACACCAGTTGATATAACTGCCGATACTGTTGATTTAGTAGTGAATACAGACTGTTCATTTATTGATTTGAGTGCAACCAGAATGATTGTGCAAATGTTCTGTAACCTTTAACCCTATGACATCCTTCTGATGAAGTATACCTGCAGGTTTCTTTCATGAAATTATAGTCTTTTGAGATGTTCATGACAGCATTCTCGTGTTATTATATAATTAGGGATAACAAATGACTTCCTGAGGTAGTATTGTCACTTGCATACTTACTTATGAGTATAGAAATCACTGATTGTCCATCTGTCCACAACTTTGTCTGTCTGTCTGTCTGTGCACAACTTCTTGTTTGTAGATCTTCTTTACAATACAGGACTGATTACAATTGAACTTTCCACACGTGATGTTTAACAATTAACGTTGTGCAACTTGTTTTATTTTTGATGCAAAAAAGTAGTGTCTTGTTAGTTTGTTTTGACCCGTTTTTGGAGAGTGATGCCCTTTTTTGTAAAGATTTTCTCCGGACAACTGATTTTAGAGTAAATAGTAGATTTCAGTGACAAGTACCCTATGTAGCTTTCCATCTTTGTAATGATATTTTTATTTAAACATTTTGTATATGCCTGTCATTGACGAGTCATATTGTGGTATTGCTGTATGTCCGACAAGCCACATGGTTCCTTTTGTGTGTTCTGATGTTGCCACAGCTTGAAGACTTATTGATGAACTACCATCACACTTCATATTTTGGAACAACTTGAGATAACAGTTAGTCCGGCAGATTGGTGCAGAAATCAGAAGAATTGTGGGTTTTATAGTAGAAGCATAACAATTGGCATGCATATAGTGAATGATATACCGATCAATTTTGGATATGGGGCCAATAAAAAAAATTAAATCAAGATGGCTGCCAAATCCAAGATGGCCGCATACAAAAACTAGATCACTCGACTACTGTTCATGGTTGACTGCACATTAATTGAAATCCTTGCCCATGGCATAACTTTCTCAATGATTGATGAAAGGGCTATCAGGCCTTTGTTACTGACTGATGAAGGGCTATGAGGCCTTTCTCACTAATTGATGAAGGACCATAATGCCTCAGTCACTGGCTGATGAAGGACCATCAGACCTTTGTCACTGACTGATGAAGGGCTATCAAACCTTTGTCACTGACTGATGAAGGCCCATCAGACCTTTGTCACTGGCTGATGAAAGACCATCAGACCTTTGATACCAATTGAAGAAGGGCCATCACGCCTCAGTTACTGACTGATGAAGGACCATCACGCCTCAGTTACTGACTGATGAAGGACCATCAGACCTTTGTTACTGACTGATGAAGGGCTATCAGACCTTTGACACTGACTGATGAAGGAACATCACGCCTCAGACACTGACTGATGAAGGACCATCAGACCTTTGTTACTGACTGATGAAGAACCATCAGACCTTTGTTCCTGACTGATGAAGGGCTATCCTACCTTTGTCACTGACTGATGAAGGGCTATGAGACCTTTGTTACTGACTGGGGAAGGGCTATCAGACCTTTGTTACTAACTGATGAAGGGCTATCAGACATTTGTTACTGACTGATGAAGGATCATCAGACCTTTGTTACTGACTGCTGAAGGGCTATCAGACCTTTGTTACTGACTGATGAAGGGCTACATACCTTTGTTACTGACTGATGAAGGACCATCAGACCTTTGTTACTGACTAATGAAGGGCTACAGACCTTTGTTACTGACTGATGAAGGGCTATCAGACCTTTGTCACTGACTGATGAAGGGCTATCAGACCTTTGTTACTGACTAATGAAGGGCTACAGACCTTTGTTACTGACTGATGAAGGACCATCAGACCTTGGTTTCTGACTGATGAAGGGCTATCAGACCTTTGTCACTGACTGATGAAGGACCATCAGGCTTTTGTCACTGACTGATGAAGGGCTATTAGACCTTTGTCACTGACTGATGAAGGGCTATCAGACCTTTGTTACTGACTGATGAAGGGCTATCAGACCTTTGTCACTGACTGATGAAGGGCTATCAGACCTTTGTCACTGACTGATGAAGGACAATCAGGCTTTTGTCACTGATTGTAAAAAGGATGTAAGATTACATAAAGTGGCAGATGATTATCTAAATAGACATGTAGAGAACCTTTCCCTCCTATTCAGCATGTTCATTAGATTGGTTCATTATTTAAGCCGTGGGAGATTTGTGTTTACAGTCAGTTAAAAGAACAGGTTAGCATGCAGTATGTGATTACTGTACTTAAAGCTGGTAATGTGTAGTTTTGACTCTGGTGGGTGATTGTTCTCGACTATCGATGTGTAGAGCTTTAAATCTGTTATGGTTTTATAAAAGCAATAAATTTGCAGCTACATAATCGGACACCTATTATCAGTTAGGAATTGATTAATTTAAATAATATTTGAGTGACGATATTGAACCACTGTCATCAAGCTTCACACAGAATAGAAGGAACATGAAGAAATCTGTATAATTGACAATTTAAATTTTGTTTGAAATACACTGTGGAACCTTAATTGCTAACCAGACCCAACTACAGAAAAACAGAAAAGGACCTGACTCTAATGTTTGTTTGTTGTGTGATGAGATTCGGCTGTGTTGTTGTATGTGTGATGAGATTCGGCTGTGTTGTTGTATGTGTGATGAGATTCGGCTGTGTTGTTGTATGTGTGATGAGATTCGGCTGTGTAATAACCAGACGTTGACCAGACTGATCAGGGCCTATGGTTCAGTGTGTTATATTGTTTATCAAAGAGCACTATAAACAAACACATACATTTACTTCAAATGAAATCGGATGATTTCAGTTGTAGTAAATAATCAATACCTATTTGATAGAAACTACACAATGCATACTTTGTGTTACAGTTGTGTGTCAATGTTTGGAATGTGTAATGGTTGTGTAGGGGCTATACTCATAGATCGATAGAACTACCTCTTTACCTTATAGAACAGAAATTGATCGATATTGGTAGTGAAGTACAATCTAATTAATGTTTAATTACCTACTGCAGTAGTCAGTGATTGGGAGAGTGTATACATCAATACTACTGTTATACTGGACTGCTATATATGCTGGGCGTGTATCACCTGTTGACGAGAAGCCTGGATCAGAATGTTACACTGTACCAAGCTGCAGAACGTACCTGTACATACATTTACCTGTAAATTGTAGACTTGGGTTAAGGCCATTTAGACACACTGAGCTGCATCAGCTGCCTGTATTTCCCTTTTGATACAATGATAAGTTATGTGTAAGTGAATGTACAGAAGTACTGGGAAATGTTGATGAGCAAAATCAGCAGCTTTGATTCTATTAATTTCAAATTGAATTTTATTTAGTGTGATGTCTGTCCCTCCTTGTTAACTCACCTGGTCAGGCTGACTGGCACGGCCAAAACTTAGTCCCTGGGTCATAACAGCTGATCACACAGATACCCTCATCATAAACACAAACACAGCCAAGAAATTATAACTGATCACACCTTAAGGGACTAAGAGACAGTTACAACGTGGAAATGATTAAACAAGATGGAATGTGGGAAAATTGTCGGGAGGAATGATAGTTTAATATTTTTGGGAGTGCTATGAGAATAGGCCTTGTCTTCTGCCCCCAACACCCACCCTTAGGGTCTTCAGCCCCCACCCCCCACCCTTAGGGTCTTCTGCCCCCAG
>NW_018404696.1:153792-154325 GCF_002113885.1 Mizuhopecten yessoensis
CCCATAGGGTCTTCTGCCCCCAACCCCTACCCTTAGGGTCTTCTGCCGCCAACCCCTACCCTTAGGGTCTTCTGCCCCCCAACCCCTACCCTTAGGGTCTTCTGCCCCCAACCCCTACCCTTAGGGTCTTCTGCCTCCCAACCCCTACCCTTAGGGTCTTCTACCCCAGCCCCTACACTTAGGGTCTTCTGCCCCCAGCCCCTTCCCTAAGGGTCTTCTGCCCCCAACCCCTACCCTTAGGTAGCAGAGTACAGTAGAGGGTTGTGGCCATGGGTGATATTTTTGTTAAATGGCTAACCCCTGTATAATGATATGTAAAAAAAATATAAAAATAAAACTGTACTAAAATTGGTATAAGCATGATGAAGTGGGCTATGTGAGCTTCACATTTGTAAAAAAGAAAGAAGATTTCTTTGGTTCGAGAATAAAATTTTGGCCATAATACGAAAGGGTGCGTACACATGAAAAGCTAGCTTTACAGGAGGTAAAATTTTGACAACAGCACACGACGCAAAATTGCAAAAAATCAAGTT